>NC_134371.1:43772058-44072205 GCF_035582795.1 Mycteria americana
CTCAGAGAGGAGTCTAGGTGCGGCTGGATCCAGTCCTATTCCCAGACTTGGTCAACGTTTATGTCTAAAGGATTATATAGGCATGATCAATCCTTTATATCACTTAGCTAAGATGTCAAGGTTTAGCATGCTATTAGTTTCTTACCGTGGATCTGTTGCAGCAAGGAATCTCTCAGCCTCAAGGAGTAACCTTGAGAGGCGTCCCTGCCCAAGGGGAGATCCTGGCGTGCAGCCCGCTGCTGTGCAGGAGAGCTCAAAGGGTTCTTGGGCTGCTCACTATTTATGGGGGTAAGATGATTGACTCATAGTCGTATTTACATACCGGCTGCAGATGTGGTTTCCTCCAAACGACTTCAGTTGGACATTGACCAGCACTGTGGTTAGGTGGATGCATTGCCATAAAGTAGCCCTTGGCTGTTGTGTTGTTATGTCTTCCCCGAATCCACTTTGAGCTGGATGCATCCATCAGACGCATCCATCATGACTGCCACTGGTGGTTATTGCTTGAGCAGGGTTATGAGAAAAGGTCAGGTCGGGGCGGGGGGGGGGGTGCCCTGTCACACTGTCTACATGAGTGAAATTAGTCAGTGTATTACTAATTCGTAGCCTGGCTTGTCATGTGCTATCTTGCTATGGACAAGTCCTGACTTTTTTTTTTTTTTTTTTAAACTCTCTTCAGTTTCTGGAGTTTAAGAACAGAAGTCAAACTGCTGAACTTTATTGCTAAATATTTTGCAATAAGCAGTATTCTTTGCCAACCTGATTTATTAATTTTTATTGTTCACCTATGTACAGTTAAGCTGCTTCCATAAAACACAAACTATTTCTTCTGAGTCACCTTCATGTTAACTGTATCTCAAAACTGCATTCAGAAAAAGTTCCAAGTTTCACCATAGTATTGAAACAGCTCACCTGTCATTACAGTGCATGTGAAGAAGAGTTTTCGAAAAATACAACTGTTCAGTCTCATTTAAATTATGAATAGCAAATTTATGTCATTACAACTTTATAAATCCACAATATCCTGTTAATTATGCTTTATGGGTCTCTTAGGTATTTCATAATCCTTGCTGTAGCACAATATATTTTTCTTTATTACAATATGTTACTTAGTAATGCACAAATCTCACTTAAAGTGCAGCTGCTTGGGTTTTTTTAACAGTTGTCTGTCTTTACTTAAAGATGGCATCAGTAATATGCCTCTCTCTCTCTGTGCCGGGAATGAGGATGATAGTTTCATATCATGCTTGTCAAAGTTGCCATCATTAAAAGGGTGATAGCTTTCTTATATGTATTTTCAGACACTGCAATTCATGAATCAAAAAAGCCCATATACGTGAGGGGGAAGGGAAGAAGTTTGCATAAACTAGGAAGCTACCAAAAAACAAAACAAAGCAAAACAAAACAAAAAAAAAGGAGAGAAGAGGCAGAAGCAGAGAGCAATGTACATTAGTCTTTAATGGTCTGCACCTGGGTTCCATCACCCTTTCTGGCCAAGTGCTGAGCATTCGAGAATGCATTTTCACAGCTGGAACAAAATGCTGTGTCTCAGCAAGCCAAAACCATTTGGGGTGTGAGAAAGGACTGTTTTGGTTTTAGGGTTGAAATGCTCGGTTCATAGTAAGATTTCTGTTCAAAAAAAGGCTAATTTCATTAACCAGTTCTATTAAAAAAATATAACTGCAAAAGAAACCATTATGAGATTTTTTTTTTTAACGGACCCCCATGAACAAGTGCAACCACAAGGAGTATCATCCACATATAAGCTACTTAGAGGAATGACAGGTGGTTTTGTTTTTCCCATACAAATTAATCCTTTTTCTTCCCCAAGGATCTTTGTGTAGACTGAGCTCTTCTCCTCTGAATGTCCTATCTTATTGTAATCTAGATATCTTGAATTGATATCTTGTAAGAGAAATACAGGGCTGTTTTGAAGCACATTCACAATTTCTCTCCTGACTTGCTCTCAGAGATGGATAACCAACTGTTAAAGGGTGAGTACCAGAAACTCAACTTTTGATGATGGGTTATCAGAATAACTTATGTTTTAAGAACAATGTCCCTCTTTTTTTACCTGCCGTTAAATCACATTTGATACCTGAAAAAGAGGTGTTGAAAAATGACTCTGCCCAGATGTTTCTATGAATAATATGTTTAGATTCTGACTGAGATAACTTTATTTTCAGAATGATGCTAGAAATCTGTATGGTAGTTTGTTGTGCAAAATAAAGCTTGATTCTGCTAATAGATTTCTGACACAAGCGTGGTTGGCTGACTGCTGTCACCTGAGCCATGGTGAAAACTAAACTGGGAAAACTTCACTGGCAAAACTAAATTGCTGCCACTATGGGTGTTTCCCCAGTAGCGTTGGCATTCAGTGTGACACTGGCATAAAGCTCTCAGCTTTTTAAGCAAAGTTTGTAGGAAAAGGGGAAGGAGTATAATAAATGATGGCAGGGTGTGGGAGGAGGGTTGCTAAGGAACGTTTGGGATTAAGACAGAGAACATAAAAGGAAAGGTATTTAGCTGCTTTGCTGTTTCCTGGCGTAGGGGTGACAACTTAGCTAGGGAGGTCTGCCATGTTGCTGTTAAGGAGGGTCACCATTCCCAATCATCCTGATCTGTTTCTGCGTAGTTATAGCTGTACAAACTGTTCAGGTCTGAGTAGTTTATGAGAAAAAACATTTACAAGTTTAGTTGTAGATTGCAAGAGAGTTTGAGAGAGAATAGTTATAGACAATGGCATTAGTGATCAGTGGCACAAAATTGTAAGTTGTCTGGCTAGTGAGAAGCTGCTTTTGACCTTGACAAAAGAGGAAATGTTTTCTTTGTGTATCTGATCAGCTGGCTCAAGTAAAGTAAAGAGGGTCTTTTGGTGCCTCAATCACTAGTACAGTAAGAGGAGGAACTTAAAAAAATAAGGATCAAATCTGTGTAGAAATACTCATAGTTTGAAAATAATATGTAACTGTGATTCTATTCAGACATTGGGTACGTGATAAGATCCATGAAGATTTGGAGCGTTAGCTTTACATTTGTGTAACACTTTCTTCAGTCACAGGCAGATTTCAGTCACACTTTAGTCTATTTCTTACTGACCCCAAATCGTTGTGCACAGATTTGTTATTTTTGTCTTGTTACACAAGCACAACCATTTTTTTTTTCCCTTTTCTAGTCTGTACTGAGTTTCTTCCTTCCACCTGCAGTTTTTTTCCAGACTGTTTGGCACCACCATTAACAGCCTGAGATCCAAGTTTTCTGGCTCCTGTATAGAGTCATCGAACATCACAGTGCTTCATCAGCAAATACCTCTTTGCAATCTGTTTGCAGAAACACTTGTAGAACTCAGGCCCATGCTGCTCAGGGAATGCAGAAAACCTTTTCACAGATGTTTTTTTTCTGCTTTCTACTCTTGGCAAACAGTAAAACCATATCAATTTTCTAGTCATGGATGAGAGAGGAAATTGGTGATAGAGGAAATATTCCATAATAACAAAGACTTTACTTTTGAAATGGCCCCCAAATTAGCAGGAGTGAAGATTTTGTCCTATATATGGTAAACAGTGGGATTAGCATTTAAATATTCCTTGAGTAAAATGATATGAAAAGTTTTTTCCTTCACAATTTTTGTATTCAGTTGGTGAAAATTTAAGTAATTAAATGAAAATAATTAGATTAAAGCTGGGATATATTTTGTCTATTTTGCTTGCAAAATTGAGGGAACTAAGTTTTGTTTATCCCAAAGAAGATAATAGCAAGAGGAAATCTTCAATTTCATAGATATTTCTGCAACAGTTATCTGTGTTTGACAGTAGTCTGTGCTCTTGTGTTCATGGCAGGTAGGACAAGAAAAAATAGACTTAATTGGATAAGGCAAAAAAGATCTAGATTAAAATTGTGAAAAACTTTCTGTTGATAATGATATTGAAACACAGAATAGCATGGAAGAGTAGCAGAGATTTCATTTCTACAGCTTTTAAAGACATATCAGATTACTAGTTAGAATGAAATGTCTGAATTGGGAGGTGGGAAAAATGTTTCCTCTATGATTCTCTGCACGTGAGTATTTTCTGAAAGTGCAGCCATTTCAAAATAAATTAAAATGACAAAATGTGATCTATTTAACATGATCATGGACATGTAACAGCATATCTTAAAAAATAATTTTAAAATTACCTTCCTGATAAAATAGTATTGAGGCAGCCTTATCTTAAAATCAGGAAGTCGAGAAAAAGAAAAATCTGGAGAATTTGTATTAGAAGGCAGTCCATGAATATTTGTGACTGTGTATGTAATGTGTAATCTGCCATAAAATGATGTTTTTAAGTGTTTGTTAGAGGTGAGAGATTCATGTAAACATAGCTATCCCCAGAAAAAATGAAACAATTAATTGGAACTTACAAGATGTTGTCTGTGCTATAGTTTTTATCAAAATGTGTGCTCTCATATAGTATGGCAGACTATTTTAAATTCCGATTTGGGCTAAAATGTTTTTTAAAACCAATTATGTGCACTGATTGGAATGTGTGCCAGGTGCCATATTTAATTTCTACCTCATTAAAATTATATGTGATCATGAATAATTAAAATAACCAGTAGAAAAGCATTGGCTTTGAAGGGTAAAAAAGCATATTGTCTACAAAAATACACTTTTTTTTCCCATTGAAAATTCAGGATAGAAAATATGCAAAGTACATTTAGATCATGTTTCAACAAATTCACTTCGTAGTTCAGTGCAAGCTACAGGCCAAATTGGTAGAACTACATCAAGTTCATTGCTATGAAATGAAAGTTTGTACCTGTTCTCAAAGCCTTTACAGTTGCCCAATTTCAATTTATGCAAATCATGTTAAATTTAAAAAGATGTTATTGTAATTGTGAATAATATTTTAATTTTTAACTTGTTTCTTTTGCTTAGAAAAAAAATTATATATCTGGAGTTAAGTAACTCTCCAAAATCTTGCAGTGAAAATTTTCTTAAGTGATTTTCCTCCTTCTCCGTTGTCATAGTATATGGATACTACTGTTAATAGTTTGAGGAACAAATTCTATTATTTTCTGCCCTACATATATGTTTTCTTTATCTGTTTGACTTTTGTAAAACAAAAGTCATTATGGACCTATTTATGCAGGTGTTAATGGATGTGAATCAATGGTAATGCAGTTAATGGATCTAGAGAAAACATGAGAAATACATCCACTAAATTTGCATTGTTTCTTCATCAACTGTAGGGTTTTTTAATATCTACAAACAGATTTGCTAAAAATGTGGTTTGGTGGTTGTTGTTTTTTAATGCCTAAAAACTCTTAGAAGAGAAAAAAATAATTTAATAAAGCAGAAAAAAACCAAGACTTTGGAATGACAATTACTGTCTTGCTCTTCATCACAGACCCTCCTGTAGTACCTTCTGAACACAGTGGTGAGCTTAAAGCACAGCTGAAGAAGAGAACATGATCAAACTATGCTGAGATGCATTGATTTCACTGTTGAAAAGGCACCTTGAATAGATTGTTGCCTAAATCCTTCTTACAGTCTTCAGTGCTTTCTTCCTGTTGCTCTTTGTTTATGAAGTAATGACCAAAAAGTATATGGCATGAAGTCATGTTGTAGGCAGGGAATGCAGCTCGAATTAAGATTTTCTCACATTTTTTCCACATAATAAGGAAAAGTATCACATTTTTATACAATTAGAAGGGTTTGTAATTTGTCCATAAAGTTCTATTTTAAATTAGATTTTTATAAAGGTATTGCCATGTAAAGTTGCTGCTTTTTATCTTCCCAAGATGTTTGATTAAGACATTGTAACTGGAGATTTCAGGGAGGAGAATATGGCAGCTTGTCAGTGATATGGCTTACTGAGCCAAGGAAATACAAAGCATTTTATGGTAAAGGGCCACACCTAGTGACTTCTTTTTACAAACAAAACAAAACCCAACAACAAATCCCAACACCACCACCAAAAGTATATAGAAAGGGAAATGATCTCTCTTTCTCTCTCTGCTCTGAGCAGATCACCTGATGTTTACTTAGACCATGTTCAAGCCGGGCCTTCTAACACTATGCCTTTTAAATTTGAAAGAAACACTGTCTTTGTGTACAAGCTGGACAAGGTTCCTTGCCTGTTCCTCTTACTGCACCCATTATGCTTTTTCTCAAGGAGGTGAAACTTTCTCAAATGTATCTTACTTTCTTTTGTTTGCTTTTTTTTTTTTTTACTCTATTCATACCAAAATACAACTTTTTAAAGATTTCTTTCAAAGTTCTGGAATGAATCTGCCTGTTAATGACATGTAATGAACGTATTTGCAGTACTGCAAATGGTGGATGTTCACGTTATGGTGCGTTACAATAAATTATCAAAAGAGATTAATTACAGGAACAAAGAACTCTTCTGATGCCCAAAAAACTCTAGCTTATTCTTGTTTGATTAATGGCTGGAAGGAGCTGCATCTTACAGGAAGAGTGCTTCTTAACCTCTATTTGGCTATTTCCTTGGCTTTTTTGGAATTAAATACATCCTTTTCTTCCAGGTTATCTTGCATAGTATCCAAACATACTTACTTGAGACAGGAATATATGCTATTCAGATGTTTACACAATATACCTTATATTATGGTCAAATACTTGTTGCATCTCTGGTACTAGTATATTCTAGTTAATGTTGAGTAATCTGAAGGATAGAACACTGCCATTAATGGATAGCTATATTCTTAAACAAATCTTGATCTGTAATAAAATCTTTTTTCTAAATAGTAGATACCTTATCTGGGTTTTTGGCCTGTCTTACTTGAGCCAAACTTGTTTAGATTACACATACAGCTGAT
Source organism: Mycteria americana (assembly GCF_035582795.1). Taxonomy (NCBI): domain Eukaryota; kingdom Metazoa; phylum Chordata; class Aves; order Ciconiiformes; family Ciconiidae; genus Mycteria; species Mycteria americana. The sequence continues at coordinate 43,778,884 of NC_134371.1, forward strand.
GTAAATCAAAATCTTGACAACCAGTAGAACTAAACAAATTTATAGCAGCTGAGACTTTGCTCTTCTGCTATGTGCTACAGCAATTATGAAGAGAAGATTCCTGATGTTTTATTTCATTACCTTTATTTTCATCTGTCCAAGAAACTTAAGATACCTGTCACTGAAACTACCTCAACAAAGTGAAATTTTATCTTAGTAGCTTTCTGCCTGTACTGTATTTGACTCTGGTAGCTTCTTCAGAATGACGTAAGGTGTTCCTTTCTTCCTATCCTAAACAGTCATGTAACAGTGCTGTCATAAGTAATTGTTCTGCTGATGCACTAAGTTTCCTTTTATGTTTGTAAAGTCCATGGGAACTGCTACTTGGGAGAAGTGTTGCCTAAAGAATAGCTTATTCTGGTAGGTGGGACGAGGGGAGATTCAGCTTCTGGAAGGAAAAAAGTCATCCTTGAACTATTGAAAGATCTATGGAATAGGCTGATACAGGTACAGACTCTGTAGCCCCGCTAGTTGACTTTGACATGCTTTTTGGATTTCAAATGCAGGAGTTTCAAACACTGATATATTTTGCAGCTCTTCATAGCTCAGAAAGCCTGTGGTCTGTACAGTATATGTTCTGCTTTAGCATTGTGCAGGGGGATGATCCAGTCTGAAGTGCACAGTTGAAAATCCTTGGCATGCCTCCGGTGCTTCTCTTGCAGTACAGAATCTCCTTACTGGTACTTACCCAGTACCTATGGAAAGAAAAGGAGACAGGGATTCCCCATGAAAAGGATCGGCTTAGCTTTGGAATACATAAATACCATCTTCCTTATGACTTAACTTTTCTTATAGGAAGTCAGAACAGCAGGAGATTGAACTGTTGAAAATTGCTTCTGATGGATTCTGGAGAAGGATAAAAAGTAAAAGGAATAGCACATTCACTTTGTTGTGAATTTGTTATTGAATGTTGTCCCCTTCCATTACATTCTCTCCTATCGAATATTTTTATATTTTTCAAAAAATGTTCAAAGTAGAACTGAAATCTTTTACATTACCCTTCAGGGAAAAGCTATTTGTTTTTAACAAGATTCAATATTTCTTATAATTTATTATTAATTTATTTCAGTGATCATAACTTTTCAAGGTAGCCATAGAGAAATAATTTCAAAAGAGGTTGAAACTACTTAGATCACATCAGAGGAGAATCAGGTGAATGAAAATAAAATTGTTTCCTATCAAAAAAGACTTGACTTTATTTTCATTCCAGTGTTGTGATCTAGATTCATTTTTATAATAAAAAGGTAATTTTGAATGCTGCTTAGCTCTATTTTTCTAGAGCTCCAAAATATAAAACATTGTCATATATTCTATATTAGTATAGGTCTTGATATATAACATGCTTTAGATACAGGGGAGAGGTATAAGCACATCATTGAGATCTAAATGGATTTCAAAATATTTCCCATCTTTCTTTAAAAAATTTCCAAAGTGTTTGGCTACAAATATTCAGGGTTTGTTCCAAAGCTGACTGAAAGCTGGTGGGCAGTTTCGCATTGCTAACATGCTTGAGAGGGAGGGAGGAAGGGAGGAAAAATACTTTAATTGGCTTCATTTTCTTATAATCTAAGAAGGGAAACAATTATATAGTTTCAGGTAATGATAAATTTCATACCTATTGCTGTCAAAACTCACAGTGATTGATTCCAGGCTTTTGAAATTGTTTCCAATAGCAACATCAGAATATTTCTGTTGTTGGAAAAATTAAACTTTTACTACGTTTTCAATATAAACTAGTTTGCCTTGGTAACTGAGATGATACAGAAGCTCCTGATAAGAGAATTCACAGTGGTCATCCAAAAAAGAGGAAATTCCCTTCCTCTTCCTTTTTAAATCTGATTTCCAGCCTTGAAAATAAAAACTGTTGCAGTTTTTTCAGTAGGAAAGGGACAAGGATCTTGCCATTTCTACAGCATGACATGGCGAAGAGCAAGCGTTTTATCCTCACTGCGCTTACTTGTATCTGGAGTTCTTCACAAGGTGTCAGTCTTCTAGCAAATCCTGCCTTGAATAGGCCTACTCTGTTTCCTGTGCCTAGAATTCAACGATTTGATGCTTATTATGAAGCACATAAAACCATAAAGTATTATGAAATTTTACTGCACCTACAGTAATGTTTGTTTCTTTTCTAAAGTAGTGTGTGGCAGAATAGTGCAGCATGAATCATACCTGATGCACCAGAGCAGGATTATGATCTATTTATATGGTTTTTCTTTATGCCTCAATGAATTTCAAACCTTTTCACTTCGTTGCTTAGCTTTACTTCAACTACTCCACAGTATATACAGCAGATGTTCTTTTATTTATCAATAGAAAGCAGAAAAATACAAGGCCTCTACAAAAAACCACCTAGGTTTTCTTTCCATCCTTCCATGACAATAAACTCTTGCCTTACCCAAAGTGACTGAACTTGTGTTTAATCTTTGATGGCATATTTTGTCTTGGATCTTTTCTCACAGTTTATGATGGAAGGTGAACAACTAATATGCTTTGCATAATGTTTTGGCAAGAAAGTATCCAGTAATAGTAATAATGCTTACTTTTCAGCTTCAAATGAGATTCCTAAAATATTTCTAAAATATAAATCCTCTATTTTAATGCAATAATAAACCACCATAAATACTTCGGACATAGGAGAAAAAAATGAATTCTAACACTTCTTCATTGATTTTGAAGTAGAGTTTGCATTTACAAAGAAGTTCTACTACCTAAAATACTGATTTAAAAAAAAAAATATATTTTAATGCTAATTTCTTAATCTACCATTTTTGTGTATTAGAACTGTGCACTGCCAGTTCTGCATCTTCCTAAATAACAGAAAGCTTCTGCTTGCTGTCGCTATTCTAATTATAGCCTCTAGTTCACAATAAATAACTTCAGAGGTGGTAAGAAGAGTTCCTTGTCTACTCTGTTAAGATATTGCTAGTCTTTTTTTCAGCAGGTGAGGGATGGTCTTAATTCCAAGCTACTTGCCAGACCATATCCCACCACATTAGCTGAGGCAGAGGGATATTGATGAGATGCACTAAAAAGCCTCAGTAACAAGATTCTCATGTATTTTCTGAAACGGTGTTGAAGTGAATTAGCAATAATCATATGAATTCAGTAGAGGAATTTTAGCAGTTCATACCAGCTGAAGATGTAGATCTGAGGTAATAAGGTTTGATATGGGTAATAATTAGTATATGCAATAATTTTCAAAGTGCAAGAAGGATGTTGTTCTTGAGGACTCTAAGAACACTATTTTGAGACGTGAGATATTGGTTAGTTAAGGCCTGAGATTACAGGATTAAGGGGCAAAGTTAAATCCAGTAAAACAATTCTTGTGTTTTAACATTACAGACAGATCTCAAAAAATGAAAGCATGATTCAATTGTTAGTATTTAAGAAATCTGGAATCTGCCTTCTTTGAGTCTTTAAGAAATTACAAGGTTGGGGGAGTGGTGAGCGGAGGGGCAGACCTGTATGGTGATTTTTCCCCCTCTGCCCTTTTAAAGGAAATGAGGTATGAACATACAAGAAACTAAATGTCTTTCTCCCAGAAATGCAAGAGACTCGCCTTTGCTAAGGCTGAAATTCAGCCTTGTGCATCAAGCCCACACAGGATGTGTGTATCATCTGCCTCAAATTCCTCTTAAACAGTAGTTTAATAATGTGCCTGAGGCGGCATAATTACAATGAGTTTGCATGTCACTGAACGCCATGCTCCAAGGTGGACAATGGTAACTTGTATTTATTGTATTATATATAGGAACTCTCATAGAAATACCATAGCATTTAGGTTGCTTCTTAAGAGCAGGAGTTCTAGATATTTCTTGACCTTATGGGCTATTCTTGCAAATGCTAGCACCTTGGCACATTTCCATTTGTTTCAATGAGATTTGGATCAAGTTTTGGGGAAGACCTGAATAGCTTTATTACTATTTTTCCTCTCTATTTATGCTTGATTAAGTCAGAAACAGTAACATAACTATTGACCGGAAGCTTTCTTGTTCTATATGCAGCCTGTTTCCTTAAAAGACAACAGGAACCTGATCATTCCTAGAAAAAGACATTTTGTCTTATGAATTTCTTCTGAAATGTGAATTACTACAGTGGCAGATTTCTACTGTGAAAAGGCAGTCTGGTGTAACAGAGTACAGTATATAGCAAAAAGATTCTTTTGTCCACATGTATTTCATACTATTATGGTGAGTCCTGCAAGTTTCATAAAGTTTTAGTTTTAACCTTTTTTTTGTGTAAGATTTTAATTGGTCATCTGGTGATGAACCAGACCCAAGCATGCACACTGATCTGTGATTATTTGGTAGAAAGCAATCAATTTCTTGTCTTATGATAAGACTAGAAACTCCATCTTCAATTCCTCTCGTTTATGACTGGAGAGAAGCTCAGAAGAGTTCCTGGAATTCTTGTTGTTATGAAATACAGTAATGCTATGAAAAAAAATTGAGATCACCAGGACCTGGTTATGAATTAAACCCATGAAAATCAAAAGATTCCAAATCTGTAGGGTAAAAGAAAATGAAGAAGTGATTTTAGTATTTGGATAATGCTGCACAAGTATAACTATTTGAATGCAAAAGGTAATCCTTCCAAGTATCCTTATCTAAGCTTCTCCTAAGGACCTATCTTATTAGGTGAACGTACTGTGTCTGGTTAAGGAAATAGATATCACCTGAACCCCAGTGCCTGAGTGAGCTTGAGGAAAAAAATAGCTTTAGCTTTTATCCAGGAGGAAAGGAGAAAGAATGTTTTTCCATCTCTCTCTCATCTTACAGCAAGAGTATCTCTGAGTTGTGTTTTGCTCACATTATGTGAAAAGTCTCCAGGCATTTACTTCCAAGATTTGCTGCAATTCTACAGGCTGTTACTGAAATACGTGATGAGGTACAGTCAGTAATTTTTTTCTTTCTTTGATCTTGGCCAAAGAAGCTACTCTACATAAGAGTTGGTATTAAAGACCTAGGAGGCAAACATCACAATCTGTACAGGTCTAGCGCTATGATGGAAGAATGATGTTTGAGGTTGAAACAGATGGTTCATTAACTAGAGATTGCAATTTTTCTCATTAGCTATATGGCTATATTTAGAGAAATATATTTTCACCTCATACGAAGAAAGTATGTGTGCGTTCACATATATGCACATCAAACCCTCTCCCCACTATAATATCTAATTCTATCCAGACTTAATTTTTGTCAGACATTAAAAATAAAAAGGGGGGGAGGGAAGCATACAACTACTCAAAGCTTGTTTTGCTGACATTTAATGAAAAGCTGTATTACCACACATTATGTCTTGAAGATCTATGAGGCTACTGTAGAGTCAGGATCTGGTCCTCTTGTGATCTTGGAGGAACTCTTGGGGAAAAAAAAAACAAACCACCCAACAAACTCCTGAAGGTCTATTGCAGTAAGGTTTGCAAGAGTTTGTCTTTTAAATAGCTTTGTATGATATTTTATTTAGGACCTCAAAAGCCTTTTTACTGATTTTTTGGGAACAAAACAATGGCAACATAGAACAACTGAAGTGATCCATTCAGAAAACACAGACCATTTAAAATGACACTGTCTTTCCTGCAGCTCACAACTCAGGCGGCTGCACATATGTTTATCAAGACATTGACTGCTTCTGTTACAGAGTCTTTTAGGGGAAGAAGCTGCTTTACACTAGTTGAAAAAGCGTAATGGTAAAATCAGCCAGGATGCTTTATAACACCCCTTAAGACCATATCACTGTTTTTTGTATCTTCCCATTTGATTTGATCCTTCTTTGTTATTCTACTGTATTCTTCAAGGGTCTTAATTGGGCATGTGTTTTATTTAGTCGAAGTAAAAGGTCTATAAATACAGGTAAAACAAGAATATTTTTTAAAAAATGAGAGTATTTAAATTTATTTTACAGAATTACTTTCATAACACCTGACAAATTTTATATACCCTGCTCTTTTTTTCCCATAAGAGAAATAGAAAAACATCATATAACCACTGTTTATTTATTTGAATATGTTCTGGTTTTGCCTCCATTGGATTTCTAATTCAGAATTGTGTCAGATATTAGCTGTGGAATACAGATAGAGTTGGGGTTTTTTAACTTTTTTTTTCTTGCTTATCAGAATATGGTAGACCAAGCCTTGTATGTTAGTGGTTATATTTCTAAAGTGATGAGTATTTACTGTATGTAGCCATTCTGTGAGATCATTGGCATACGTAATGATGACTTTATTATTAGAAGTCTGTATGTTTTGAGGTATCCTTGATATCCACTTGCCAGGCACCAGATCTCCTCATTTAGACCTGTTACAGTATGACTGAGTGCTAGAATGAGGTTTCCAAAGCATATTATCATATGAAAGATCAAGTTATGTAAAATTCAGTAACTTCTAAAGAAAAAATGCTTCTTAGTTTCTGTGGCTAAAATGGGACAACATTGTATTATTATTTCTTGTAGACTGAGGATAGTCTTTTTTCTGTTAAAGAATGTTTTGAAGTATTTATGTTACAGATGGGATTTCCAGGTTCAAATCTCTGTATTCCACTTTTGTTAATCTAGATACCTAAACATCTATCCTCCAAGGAAATGCATCTGAAATATACTCAGCAATGTAGCTCACTACAAAAGTGTTTGAAGTTTAAAATAAAAAGTCACTATAGCGTAACCTGCTATTTGTTGGGAAATGCATAAGTAGCTTTTTGTAATTGTTCACGAAGCTTTTAGACAGATATCCCCTCAGGTACCTGTGAATTTCAGTGCGGTGTGTGATGATATTGTTTATTCAGGTTACATATTAGCATTCTTTACACTTCACTACTTCTTTAGACATCTGGGACTTTGTATAATTGGTTCTGTAAACTTATTTCACTTGTCTGTAAACTTATTTCACTTGCCTACAGTGTGGAAAGGATTCTCTATAATATGTCACATCTCGCTATGGGACAAAGTAGAATTGTACAATGACAGTTTCCTGCAGTCTACAGAAGTTTACCTCTTGCCATTGCAGGGCATGGCAAGTCATATTGAAATTCAGAGTCTAATGCCAGAAGCTTTCTAAGTTGACATGCCAATAGTGATGTCCAAAATTATTTTGCTGATAAACATTCCTCTGTTTCACTGATCTGAGAAGTCCAGTGAATTCCTCAGTGGTTTCATCTTGCACTAAGGTTTGAACATACCTAACTTTACCCTTTTACATGTAATAAGAAAATATTATATTGGTATATTGGTCAAGAGAGATTCCTCATCTTTTATAAAAGCTGATGCTACCAAGTTCCTTGTCACCTTTCCACCTGTCCTCTGATCCACTTGGAGTTACCAGTTCTGGAATGATTTTTCTTTTCAATGAATAAGCTTGGGATTTTTCTTAAGAGTAGTTTGAGCTGCTCAAAATTTTTGGCTGCTGGAAAGGAATCCACAGGTGACAGGCTGTTTGTTAAGGACTACACATCCCACATAGTAACCTGCCAGAAAAAGAAGATAGTCTGCAAGTTTTCTTACAATCAAAAAGTATCTATTTTACCTTTGAGCATTGTATTTTGAATAAAACTAAACATGGCACCAACTGGCATGATTATCATGAGGTAATTGGACCCAAGGGATTAGAAGCATTTGGCTACAGGTTGTACCTGTAACAACCCAGAATGTAAATTATTATAATTACTTCACTATAAAACTCTGTATAGCTGCACCTTATTTCCCAAGTAGCCTGAGGTTAGCAAAATGCTTTTGGATACCTTCAGCAATTTCATTTCCTTCGTACCTTAAGGTTACTTCTATTAACATCAGTTTGATGAAGGAGTGAAATGAACAAATGCAAATATACCTGAATTCTGTTCTACAACTTCAGTGCTGTTTTGTAAAGAAAATGTTTATGCTGGGTATTGTGTCATTATTTCTAATTTTTTTCAAAATAAATTCTGCAGATGTCTTGTGTCTTACACAAGTGTTCAGTGGTTATTATCTGTAAAGTCACATTACACGGAGATTTTAAAGCAAGCCAGAGAATTTCAATAGATTACAGTCAGAAGGCAAAGAGGGTAGGAGGAATCTATGAGGTAGCTTTAAAGACTTAAGCCTTTTACCCTGAGCTTTACATATCTTGGATATTTTACTGTAGTTAATACTACTGTGCCTGTCATACCTATGTAGCCTCAACTGCTGACAATGCTGCTTTCTGCACTAGAAACTCCTTACGTCACTTAGACTGGCAAAGGTACAGTAGCCTGACAAGGGGAAGGAAGAAACCTCTAGGGTCATAAAAAAAATGAAAAGAGTGATTTATAGCTTATGCGAAGAAGCAAATAGTTCTAGCTCTGCTTACGTGACCTGGTAGAAGAAAAGGACACATTAAAGTTTTACATATGTCCTCTTCCACTTCCATATATCAGAAGAAGTTCCATAGTAGTGAGTTGAGGAGCAAATGTCCTTAACCTGTTCCTGTTTGGGCATCTCTATTCTACTCGTAATTGGTAAGAACTGTGTATGTTCTCTGCATCTTCAGGGCCTAAAAATGCAATAACCTCAAGACATCATTAAAAAAAGTAATGGATCTGTCTTTTGCCTTTCTGGTACTTCTCTCACAGAACTGAAGTTATCCATTGGATAACACTAGTACTATAGCCCAGCCGAATCTCTATATTTCTACAAATCTCACAATAAAATTTCCCATGGCTCTATCAACTCCAGTAGTAAGAAACACTAATGTTACAACTTCAGAGAATTTCAATCCCATAATACTTTATCACCGGTGATGCAATAATTCCAAACCATGCAACACTAGTGGAGAAGGACATACGTTTCCAAGATCTTTACTCATAGCCTTTATTTGCCACACTGAATTATCCTGGAGTTTTTGCATGCATATTAGTATATATGTTAGACAATGTTTCACAGTATCACAGTAATGCTATGAGCGGACATGTTTTCTTGCATGTATACAATACTAGAGGGTTCATAAGATCCTTAAAATTAGCTCTCTGATGAACTCGTCTCTCACTCCTCCTGCATTTGCCTCCTCTCTCTTTCTTTCATTTATTTTCTATTAACAAGCAAACTTTAACTGAATTACTACCTTGAGTCAATTTGATCAGGCTGTCTTTTCATGGATTGTATTCCTTAATAAACTGTGCCTTAGAACTGAACTTGTCCTTTACTCAGTGTATTCCAAGCTCAGTTTTATCTGCAAGTGTATATTTTTTTTGTGATTGTTCATTGAAATATTTCACTCGTAAAGTAATTTGAAAAATCAGATGCCTGGAATAGTGATAGGTGGCTGTCTGGTTCTGGAGTATGCCTAACTCCGTGCTAAGCATGACAAAACTTTCATTAGGGAAAGTTTCTGCATAATTTCCTCATGCAGCAGACCTTAGAAAGAAAAGGATTCAATGAGGATTCCTATTTTCATTAGATTTAAGGCTTTAGTGGAGCTAATGATACTGCAGCTGGTGGGGGGAGGGGAGGAAGGAACGAAAAAACCCCTTTCTTTTATTTGATTGTTGTGTTTTCTCTTTCTTCTGGTACTTAAGAACTTCTTCACCCTGTTAATCTACTTCACAGGATGCTGTTCAACTCTGTAAATGATGGCACTGTTCTACAGTAGTAGCTGTGAGTGAATGCACTTCTCTACCTTAACCTTTTGTTAGAAATGAAATACTTGTCTGACTGCACTTCTTTGTGACTAAAGGAACAACTGAACCTGAAGTTTTTAAGCAGAACTGAGAAGTAAAACTTCTCTTCTGCTCTCATATAAGGCCTGCAAATATGGAGGAATTTGAGATATATTCTTCTTTCTGAAAATATATGTTGAATTTGATTTACCCTCTAAAACTTACATATGTGTAAGAGCACAACTGAACAGTGTTTGCTAGCACAGTAATGACCTAAGTTGTGCAGTCATTAATTATTTCCATCACAGAAATATATAATGCCATTAGAACAAAAGCAGACTGTCTTTATAACTCCAGGAAATCAAACATCAGCCACCCAAAACTAATAGCCTGTCATTACATTTCTGTTTACCAGAGAACAAAATTTTGTTCTTGCTGATTTGAAAAGGTTCCCTGGAGTAAATGCTTCTATAACATACATAAATCATACCCTCCATCAAGTAACCTAATGATGCTTTGGGGGTGGCATCATTAGGCTTCCACATAATACTTTGCCTGACAAGGGATGAAAACTGTCTTCTAATTATCAAGGAACTGAATAACAGGGACAAATAAATAATATTAAATGAGACTCTCTATTATCTTTTCCTGAAAAACAAATTAAGAAAACAAAGCACACCTTTCTGGGGTCTGATTTTACTAAAATCCCAGTCCCAAAGAGTATGCTCTTGCTTTCAGTAGGAATAGAACTGGATTTTTTTTTATTTAATTTTTGCTTGCCATTCTTATTGTCTGTTCTCATAGATAGGGTGGATAAAATATTTGGGGTTTGTCATTGGGGATAGGTCACTGATTTTTCTTCATGCTTCTTGAAAATCTCTTCAAGACATTGATCAAAATCTATTTGATTTTATGTGTACTGCATCTGCAATATCATTTCCTTGAAAACACTTGTTCTTGTCTTTTGCCTAGATGGGTATGCAGTGTCTTTCCTTTCAAGAAATGTAGCAAGAGGCATTAATTGTTTCCATGTTTTACTTTTATAAATCAAAGCACCAAATGTTAAATGCTTTTAAAACAACCAGAACTGCTAATCTGTATAAAATGTATTAATTACATTTATTACATACATAGTAACAAACTGTTACGTAAGTGCTACTACGAGAGAACATAAACTGTATTTTGGATGTCAAAAGAATATAATTTTTCAAGTTGTGTCACAGAAATTCTCCTGGAGAAACTGGCTGCTCATGGCTTGGACGGGTGTACTCTTCCCTGGGTTAAGAACTGGCTGGATGGCCGGGCCCAAAGAGTGGTGGTGAATGGAGTTTACTCCAGTTGGCGGCCGGTCACAAGCGGTGTTCCCCAGGGCTCAGTGTTGGGGCCAGTTCTGTTTAACATCTTTATCAATGATCTGCACGAAGGGATCGAGTGTACTCTCAGTAAGTTTGCAGATGACACCAAGTTGTGCAGGAGTGTTGATGTGCTTGAGGGTAGGCAGGCTCTGCAGAGGGACCTGGACAGGCTGGATCGATGGGCCGGGGCCAATTGTATGAGGTTTAACAAGGCCAAGTGCAAGGTCCTGCACTTGGGCCACAGCAACCCCATGCAACGCTACAGGCTTGGGGAAGAGTGGCTGGAAAGCTGCCTGGCAGAGAAGGCCCTGGGGGTGATTGTTGACAGCCGCCTGAATATGAGCCAGCAGTGTGCCCAGGTGGCCAAGAAAGCCAATGGCATCCTGGCTTGTATCAAAAATAGCGTGGCCAGCAGGAGTAGGGATGTGATCGTGCCCCTGGTGAGGCCCCACCTCGAATACTGCGTTCAGTTTTGGGCCCCCCACTACAAGAGGGACATTGAGGTGCTGGAGCGTGTCCAGAGAAGGGCAACGAAGCTGGTGAAGGGTCTGGAGCACAAGTCTGATGAGGAGCAGCTGAGGGAGCTGGGGTTGTTTAGCCTGCAGAAAAGGAGGCTGAGGGGAGACCTCATTGCTCTCTACAACTACCTGAAAGGAGGTTGTAGAGAGGTGGGGGTCGGTCTCTTCTCCCAGGTAACAAGTGACAGGACAAGAGGAAACGGCCTCAAGTTGCGCCAGGGGAGGTTTAGACTGGATATTAGGAAATTTTTCTTCATGGAAAGGGTTATCAAGCATTGGAACAGGCTGCCCAGGGAAGTGGTTGAGTTGCCATCCCTGGAGGTATTTAAAGGACGTTTGGATGAGGTGCTTAGGGACATGGTGTAGTGGTGGTCTTGGTAGTGTTAGGTTTATGGTTGGACTCGATGATCTTAAAGGTCTTTTCCAACCTATACGATTCTGTGATTCTGTGAAATATGGTTGCCAATCTTGCCATTTCTGCTCTAGCAAGGGAGAACAATAAAATGTCCCTTGATCACTTTAAGCTGCCCCATTGCACTGGGGAGGGCGTATTTCCTTGTAGGAAGGATGACTGTAACTTCTGCTGCCTCCTTTAAGACTGATTTCCTTAGCATCTACTTGCAGTTTGAATCCAGTGTCCTCTGAAAATCGTGACTGAAATACTCATCTTAAGAAAGCAAAACTATGAACAAGCAAATGTCAGATCACTGTTTCTGTGACACCACTTTGTATAGGCTGACTGACTCCCGCACACGGAGAAGGTGGGGATCGGGAAGGATGGAAAGTTGGGGCTAATGATATGGATCTCATATCTGAATTATTTATCTAGCATGGTAATTAATTAGTTCTTTATTTATAGTCTCCAAGTTGAACCTAACTTTTCCAGTGCTGAAACATATTTCTGCTTAACCTTGGTACCCTTGTTAATTTTTTCCTGGTCTCTTTAATGTCTTGAAATCCACACTTTACTCTCTTTTTAGGGTTTGCACAAATTTAGCTTTCTTATTTTCAGAAATAGATTTTGGATTAAAGCCCTGCTAAAAGCACATTAGGCAACTTGCATTATCATGATAAATCTTTCTGTCCTATCTGTAAACCATGTAGACCAGGCAGTAGAGTCAACAATCACAACAACATGAATCATTTTCTACAGCGTGCCTGACTGAGATGATCTGAGGATGTTGCTAACTCGTACATACACACTTCTATGTTTCTGCGTGTACCTCAAGCCCAACTAGTTTTATGAAATCAGAATCATCCTAATACTCTATTAGCCTATAATGACAGCCATTCATGGTTTGTTACCCTCTACTCTGCCAGTTCTCAATCTTCAGTTATAAAATTAATGAAATCGCTGACATTTAAATGCCTTTTCATCCATACTCCAGATAATTACCTGTATATACTTTAATGATTTCCTCACACACTTCATGCAATTAAAGACATAAGCAATTTGTCTTTCTCCTAATACCTTTTGAGGAAGCATCTATCTTAGGGCTATTTGTGTCAAAATGTTATTTTGGCTGCATCATTGTCCTATATAATTCAGAAAGTCTCCTAATATCATATCCTTGGACTTTCTGAGACTAATTTAGCTACTTTTTAAAAAAAATTGCTTAAACTTGGCTGTTTTCCTTTGAATGGTGATTTTTGTTGAAACTGCTTATCTATATCAACATAATGGCACATCTCTTCAAGCCTAGAAGGAAAATTTTAGATGCCTGTTGAGAGAAAGTAACTTGATGGATTTTAGATACCTCCATCTAGACTCCAGTATTAAACAGAAGCTGTGTAGATATTTTGAGGACTCTAACTTCGGATGTGAGTGACTTTGTTCTGCCAGAAGGCATGTATTTTTTGTGTCTGGCTCTATGAGCCTTCTTGACTGACAAATGACCGTGTTATCTTTTTATAATTTTCTCCATCAAGTATCATGGGTTTTTTTCATTGCATAGCTTATCCTATTGCTTTTTTGTCTTGGTTGTTACTTGCCCACATCTTCTGTCATGGATGAGTGGCCATGCTGCAGAAATTTTCGGCATAGATACCCACATGGTTAAAATATGCACAAAGTTAGAATGAAGTTTAACTCGCTCTGGTATTGTTTGTCCTTGATGCCTAATATAACAGGTGCTGTTCTAGACTGTAGGTCAGTACTTGCTAATAGCGTTTCTGTAATATCACTCTTTGTTTTTTATTTCTTTTAGAGAGATGGCAGATACAATACGTAAGAGCCGTTAAATCAGAGATTCATTTATTTCATAGCATTTCTACTTATAACAGACCAGTGTGACTAGGCAGGAAGCCAAGTAGATCACATTCTTTTGCTTCCATTACAAGAGCATTCTTTTTCTACAGCTTAAGGCTAATGGTTGATAATCACAACTGTTACAGCTTAAGATCATTCTTTTCTGGTGAATGTTGTGCACTAAATTTTGTTCTACTACTGCAAATAGAGGCTAGGATTTCTTATTTTACAATTTCCATTACACTTTCTTTCAAATCATATAAATCAAAATATTGCACATGCTTGGGATTTTTTTCTTGTAATTTCAAGTTCAAAGCTCATTAAACCTGTGTCAATTCTATTAAAATTCATAACAGGACTAATGGTAACTGGGCTGTGGTATTTAGTAGTGAGAACTGTCTGTTTTCCATCATAAATCAATAGCCAACACCCATTCATTTCACACGGTCCATCAAAGAGCCCCTACATGATCGTAATGTTTTTCCATATGAATTTTAAGCAGTAACCTGAAGACTTTACATTCAAAATATCTTTGCCAGTTCCTTTAGCCATTAAGCTTCCTTATCCAAAATAAATTTTAGTGTCATTATATCTCTTGTTACCAGTGTTTGATACCTCTAATGAGACAAGCCTTCCTTAGATTGTTAGCTGACAAGCTTCGGAAGCTGATCAGTCATCTTTGATGCTTCAGATGGAAACAGGAAATGTTGAAGGGGCTTACTTACTCAGATATTGGCACATAATCACAGCAAAATGACTTCTCCCTCCCCCCCAATTAACATTCAATTGGCTCATGTAATGAATTATGCTAACATTTCTAAAGTACTTTGAAGTTATAAAATGTTCTACAAGTGTGTTCAAACAGGTGTCAAACAATAGCTATTTTCTACTGAGGGGCTGTTTCATATCTTCTTATATTGAAAACAAGGTTTCTGTAATTTTTAGATCCCTTTGAAACACTTGCTTCTCACTTTGCAGTTTTCTCAGCTTCATCTGTGCCCAGAGGCCATGAACTTGGGGGCTCTGAATTTTCAGAAGTTTCAGAATTTTTCAGTAAAGGGTCATTTTGAGTTTCATGAAAATGGCTGAAACAATAATTTTTCTACTGTCATATTTTAGACTTGTGGCTGAAATCTGTGGTGTTACAAGAAGATTACTTCTATTAGCTCAGTATTCAAAGCTACCTAAATTCCTTCTACAGGAGATGCAGTCTGACTTCCAACACAGACCTCTCCAGGAATGCTTTTCCTTATTGCTAGGGTCATAAATCGGATTTAGTACTTACTCCTTTTTGAAAATTTGTGTATGAAATGGGCTGGATGGCTGGGCCCAAAGAGTTGTGGTGAATGGACTTAAATACAGTTGGTGGCCAGTCACAAGTGGTGTTCCCCAGGGCTCAGCAGTTCTGTGTTAATATCATGTCCAGACAAGGGGATCGAGTGCATCCTCAGTAAGTTTGCAGATGATGCCAAGTTGGGTAGGAGTGTTGATCTGATTGAGGGGAGGAAGGCTCTACAGAGGGACCTGGACAGGCTGGATCCATGGGCCAAGGCCAATTGTAGGAGGTTCAACAAGGCCAAGTGCAAGGTCCTGCACTTGGGCCACAACAACTCCATGCAATGCTACAGGCTTGGGGAAGAGTGGCTGGAAAGCTGCCTGGCAGAGAAGGACCTGGGGCTGTTGGTTGACAGCCAGCTGAATATGAGCCAGCAGTGTGCCCAGGTGGCCAAGAAAGCCAATGGCATCCTGGCTTGTATCAGAAGTAGTGTGGCCAGCAGGACTAGGGAAGTGATGGTCCCCCTGTACTTGGCAGCGGTGAGGCTGCACCTCGAATACTGTGTTCAGTTTTGGGCCCCTCACTACCAGAGAGACATTGAGGTGCTGGAGCGTGTCCAGAGAAGGGCAACGAAGCTGGTGAAGGGTCTGGAGCACAAGTCTGATGAGGAGTGGCTGAGGGAACTGGGGTTGTTTAGCCTGGAGAAAAGGAGGCTGAGGGGAGACCTCATTGCTCTCTACAACTACCTGAAAGGAGGTTGTAGCGAGGTGGGGGTTGGTCTCTTCTGCCCAGTAACAAGCAATAGGACAAGAGGAAATGGCCTCAAGTTGTGCCAGGGGAAGTTTAGATTGGATATTAGGAAGAATTTCTTCACCAAAAGGGTTGTCAAGCATTGGAACAGGCTGCCCGGGGAAGTGGTTGAGTCACCATCCCTGGAGGTATTTAAAAGATGTGTAGATGTGGTGCTTAGGGACATGGTTTAGTGGTGGACTTGGCAGTGCTATGTTAACTGTTGGACTCAATGATCTTAAAGGTCTTTTCCAACCTAAATGATCCTATGACAGTCTGAGTAAATATCACGCTGTAGCCAGTAACATGGCTTTCACACATTGAATTGGAAAGTGAACATTGCAGGATTCCCCGTACAAAATCTTTCCATTAATTTGGTAATAAGCAGACCCATATAATGCCTCACAGCTGGAGCTATAGCATTTCCTAGCCTAGAGATGGAATGAACCATTAGCATACTATACTGTCTGGACTTTTTCTTTATACTTCAAAAGGAGAATAGAGATGGAAAAGCACAGAGATGAAGCACAAATTTTCCCCATTCCTTAGTTGTTGAAAATACAGAAGATTACAATTGAAAGCTAAACTGCAGCATTGATCCCTGGGAAGGAGAGGCTGTTTCATTTCTTCTGTCCTAAAGAAGCTTAGACATTTAGGAAAACAGTCTGGTACCATCTGCAGCACAAAGTGGTTGAGTGGCAAGCTGTTAAGAAAAGATGCGGTTTTCTGTGTTGATCATGTACCACCACTGTTAAAAGTTCAGAGCGCCATGTCGCAAGTATTTTAATGTAAACATAATGGATTTTTTAACACTAAATCCTCACAAAGCAAATTTCCTAGACGTTTGTATAATAAAGGTTATCTCTGACTTTCGATCTAAACCTTTAAACCAAGAGTTACTCAGCTTCCTGTTACCTTACAGGTTTTAGAAATGTTTGCCATCTTAAATGAGCTCTTGTGTCAGAAATTTATGTAGACGTATCATACTCGGCTAACTTTTTATTCTATAAAAAGTAGAGGTAAATTAGATATGACCAAGAGACTGTATCAGAATTCAAAGGCAGAAAGCCTCACTTTTCCAGATTAAATCAAACTGGAATTTTAGGCTTTGTTCTGTTCTGTTCTTAGAGTTGTAGTTTGTGGATACTCTGGGACAAGAAAATTTAAGTACATGTTCTAAAAACATCTGCTTATTTATTGAAACTTTAAGTTAGTACTTATATTGTTTAACTGTCGTATATGGCTTTGACTTGGGTATTTCATGTGTATGTAGATTAGGATTCCTGAAACAATATGTAACAAGAACCTTCCCTTGAAAGTTGAGGATACCTGCATGGAACTGGAATTTATGAATGGTCTCATTATCCTAAGGAATTTTTCCTAGATAGACCTATAGGAATATGCACTGTAGCTAATGTAACGGCTCACATGTAAATGATGGCACTTATTTTTTGTAACCCTACGACTACAAAATAAATGCTAACCATTGCTATCTCCTTAGCACAGAAAATCAGACTTACCTCTGTGGAAGCTGTTCCTTTTAATCTGTAACAATCTGTAAAACAGAGAAGAGAGAGCAGCAATCCTGAACTGTAGTCACTTGTGATAGGCTAAAAAATAAGTATCAAAACTTTCATGACTGAAGGCAGTTTTGAGATAAGGCTTGGATTGCTGTGCAAGGCATTGTATGAGGAAAATTTAATCTTTCAAGAAGACTAATTATTTTGGTTATTTTGTCTGTTTTGACATAGATGGTAAAAGGTGCCATAGTTTACAGAAAACCACTCTATTTCAGAGTTGTTTTGGAAGTGAGGAGCCCAAAACTTCATAACTGCAAATGTAAAGAGGAGCTATTCTAGAACATCTAACTGAGCCTTTGGCTGCTGCTTATCTGAGGTTCTGATATCCACAATGCATAAGTCCGTAGGCATAACTGTACAATACTGTCTTTATGTTAGTCCATGGTTGCAATTAGAGGCAAAGAGATGTAATGCTTTATTTCAGGTTACCATAGTTCCTGATTTTAGAGAAATTCTTGTTCACTCCCCCTTGACAGCAGCCAGTAATGCTTTAGGAATGTCTGCTGTAGCATGTATGTGCACAGTGATGATCAGAAAAGTCTTTATGCTTTAGCATTTCATTCTCTGATGAGCATATGGAGCTTTTTAATAAACACCCAAGCCTGACCCATCACCTCTGGTCTGTTAACAAAATCCAAGATTTTCACAAAAGAAGCTAAAATATCGTAGGATGACATTTGGGAGCTGTGTAGTTAACTCAATCTTGCTTACACTGGTAGAGCAATGTATGGGCACAATAATTCTTTCCTCCTTTTAGCATATTGTTCTCAGAATTACTTCTAGTGTTGACCTGTGTTATAAAATTATCTCATTCAGGAAACAGTTGGATGAGATGAGCTTAGGTGAAGCCTGCTGCAGAGATCCTAAAATCTTCAGCAGGCTTACAAGTGTAGAGGTTTTCAGGATCAAGCCTTGTGAAGCACGTAAGATTCAACATGAAACCTGCTCCAGATGACCATGCTTGAGCAGGGGGTTGGGTAAGATGAACTTCAGAGATCTCTTCCAACCTCCACCATTCTCTGATTCTGTGTCCTCTTATAATATTGAGTTTTATTTTTGTTTTCTTATAATTCTGTGTAGCTAGTGAGAACAAGAGATGCAAGACCTCATTAGCGTCTGCATTTTTTTCACTCCATTTCTTCTGAATTCTGGAAGCTTCATATATTTACTCATGGAACGTGCTTTGCTTCTGAGGACAATTTTTCAAAATAGTGTACAGTCACAGAGTTAGCTAAAGTCACTAGAGGTGATAAATGCTAAGTCACTGCTTTCATTCTAGTTCCTTTGTACTATGCAGAAAAGCTGATCTCCTACAGGGGGAATTTCCCTTGTTGCTGTATTGTTGAGCTTGTCTGGAGAAGCCTCATAGGACCCTTTGGAGAGTGATGGAATAACAGAGTACTAGAGAGATGTTGGAGAGCTCTGAAATGGCAAATGCTGTCATTTTACAGACTCTGTCATTAAACAGTGCTGGGCCATGTGTGAGAGGGCAAAAAGCTTTCTCAAAACTGACTACACTCGTTGCAGCCTGAGGAAACCATGATCCACCTCTTAGCAGTAGAGTAGAAAATCACAGAGTATCCCAAATAAACTGTTTACAGGCAAATTAATAGCCTGCAGAATTAGAGTGTAAGTGCATGATGCCGTAAATACTAATGGCAGTGCCTATCACTTAACTCAGCTATTAGGTCTAATTAACTTGATGTAGACTGTTTGGTAATAATAAGTTAATGTTATATTCCTTGGAATTAGAACATGAAAACATTGCACTCCTGTTGATAAAATGACAGAATTATGTTCAATTAGCTATTGAGAGATACCTTCATTATTAAATCCTGCTATCTATGAAATGCAAACTCAAATGTGTCCTTAGAAATAAATTACTTCATCAATAAAAGCTTCACCCCCTTACTTATAGCAAGGCTGTTGTGTGTACTGATGAGTTCGATCTTTGCCTTACTTTGTTTTCTAATGTAACAGATGTGCTGCTTCATCTTATTATACATTGAGCAAATCCAGAAAGCACTTGATTTTTCTACTGATGTGTCTAATTTCCATGGTCCTACAATTTTAAGAGTAAAATGCTGAAAAATCTTCCCAAATAATCTTTTTCAAAATGAGAAGAGATCAAATTCATATCAAGTATCTTAAAAGAAAACATTCTTAGAAAATACAACGTTCATAACATGGATTCAGTTGTGTTAAATGCAGTCACACAGGCAGGATTGTGCTGTTGATGGCATTATTTATAAGTGCCTTAACTGGCACTTATAATGGTGACAACTGGAATCGAATGCCTATGCATGACTACTTAACCCAGCAATTAGAAGTATTTGCATATAGTACCTCCCCCTCTGTCTTTTCTTCCTTAGGAGCTTGTCTTTTCCTTCCTAGCACAGCCTCACGGGTTAGGAAGGATGTTGTCTTTTACTTATGAAGTGAAATGGCTGACTAAAGTTATGTTTTAAATTTGGCTTCTTGCTGCATATACACAGATGTGGACTCCTTTAAGACAGAGTAGAAATATAGGACATACAATAGCAACAGTGAACCACATGAAGAATTCATTTTGACTACTAATTCATTGAAGATCTAACAGGAGCTTTAAAGTATTTTCCTGTTGAATCTTACCTGCTTCTACCTATAGGCAAGGCTTGATCCTGCAAACCTCCACACTTATAAACACGCTGAAGATTTCAGGATCTCTGTGGCAGGCTTCACCTGAGCTCATCTCATCCAACTGAGGTATGAGGTATCTTATTTCCTGAATGAGGTATCTTATAACTCAAGTCAACAATACAAATGAAAAATCACGCCATTAATTATTGAAGGAGACAGAGCTATGTGAAACTTGCAGAAAAAACGGTTTCGTACTTGTCTATCTAACATTTTGGTATTCTGAGGCCATACCATCACAAGCTGATTACAAAGAAGTGCTAGTTATTTTTTTAGAACTGTTTTGGGAACCTGCAGTAATGGTAGTTTATCAACACAGTAAATACATTGCCTGCTAGTAATAAATTTACAAAATAGATTTTGAAAAATGCAAGTCTGTAGAGGGAAATATTTAAGTGTCTTAAAATTTGTGAGTCTGCATATAGTTTACCTTCTCAGTGATAAAAGGTTTATTGTAAACAGTAGAAACTATTATGGAAATCACACCTCACAAAATTATCGCCGACTTGCAACTGAGGTCTAAAGATTAAAATCCATCCAGCTTTCCTGTTATTCAACTGCACTTGATAAAATTTACAGTGGTAAATTAAAATTACATATTAATGAAAGTGCAGTTGTCTATTGCTGTATAAAGATAGGGTTTCCATCAATTTCTGTACCATCTCTAAGTAGCCTTGCTTTATGTTATAAATGTGACTAAAATGCCCTTAATAACATATTTCTAAGAAATCCATTATATTCACGACATATTTCTTACAGAAAAACAAACCAAAAGAAGGCAATCAAACAATCGAAGTAACTGTGTAAGGTCAATTTTAGAAAGTTACACTTTAAAATATAATCATATTACCCCCTTCTGTTTTTCCTGCTAGTTAAGAGATGTCAAAAGGACATCAGAACAGCTGTTTGAATGCTTAATCAAAGTAGAGTTGAACTTCTACATTAAAAAAGGAAGATGCAAAGTGGTTTTAATAGCCTCCTTTCTCTTTCTCTTTGAATTCTTACATGTCACATCCCACTCGGTGGGTTGCGAGATAGGTGAATCTTTCTGATTCCTCAAGGGTTTGTGTACTGACGAAGGCCGATCTCTGCTGGGCAGAGACATGGGGCCGGTAGAGTCTCGGCAATGACTCAGAGGAACAGTTTGACTAGCAACTTTATTAACTGGCAAATTCAACAAATGGACAAACTTAACGAACTGGCAAGCCCAAAGAACGAACAGAGGTGATTTGGCAACAGAGCTATTTACCTGGCAACCCATCACAATTTATCCAAAACTCATGTACCTGAATATATGGTGGAAGAGTGGAGGAAGAGAGAAGCAAGAAAAGGAAAGGAGAATAGAGGAGGCTAGAGAAAGGAAACGTATCACCACCCTTGGCTCCTGCAATGACAGGCATGGCAATCTTCGGTTGATGGGCACATGCGTGGTTCCCTGGGGGCGTCTTTTATACTCTAATCCCTACTTCCGGTTACATCTCTTGAGGACTTATGGTTCTTGTTCTAGAAAGTTCTCAGTCTTCAGTGCTGGGGGAGGGTGGTGGTCACAAAGGGTCTCTCGGGTGGTCGCAAGCCCCTTCCTCAGATAAACTCTGTGTGACCTCTGGCCGTGTATGGTAAGGTCCGTCAGAACCCAGAACTGCGCATCCTCCGATGCGCTCTCCCCATCGTGCTCTCGCTCTCCCCCATCCCGTGCTAGCTGACCCTTGACATCGTCATGCGAATCGCACCTCGCCTCGCCATAATGCTTGAGACATTAACTCTTTCAGCCTCTCACATTACTCCATCAGAGTTTTATTAGCTGGTTGGACCTAATCATTAAAGCTTTCAGTGTAGGGCTAATTTTTTTCTTGGGAGGTTTCCATAATACTAGCACATATGGGATGTTTTCCCATATAAAAATAGACTCTGATCAGCTGATCCAAATTATATCCATCTATGCATGTAGAATGCCAATGATGTTGATGGAACTGCTCAAGTAAAGGCTGCTCATGGGGCATCTGGGAAACTAGTCTGTATTTTGTGGGGAGATTAAAAATATCACTTTGGCAGTATTGCTTAATATGTAAAACACATTATGCAAAACCTAGTGCTCAGGGAAGAGCATACATTTTGCTTTTATATTCCCATTATGCCAGGAGCTTTGCCAACTCATAAGCAAAAATACTATTTTCTATGTTCTTGGAATATAAAACAGGCAGTAGACTTGAAAAAAATAATCTCTAGAGTTGTGTGACCTATTGGTTTGAGTGTTTAATTTGTGAAAGAATTCCTGAAAGGCAAAAATATCCTCTGTTCCTGTTAAGACTTGGGGTCTTCATTAAGGTCTAGCATGTCTGAGAGTCTTTTGCATTCTGAACTGGTGAGTCAGTTAGTTTTCCCTACCCACTCCATATTTCTGAGACTGTATTCAGAAATAAAATTTCATTGGAGAAAAATAAGGTGATATATTCATAGTCAAAAACAGATCGCTGTGAATTGATTAGCAAGAGAGAGAGAAAAAGAGTGGAAAAAAATCTAGAAAGTAGTATTTCCAACTTCTTTCATCTTCTGAATATATAAAAATATAGATAAAGAAGATGCATATCTATAGAAATACATATAAGAGAAGTTTATTATCCACAAATGTGCTGAAGCCCAATTTACAGTTTGTTGAAATAAATGAGAATATTTTTCAACTATCTGTGGATCATTGCTAAGAGAATTATTATTCTGAATCCAGATTTATGAACTTCGGCTTTTGTATCATCATCATTTTAAAACATTCCTCAGATAAAGATATGAAAATCAAGGTTCTCATTTTTTACTCAGAATAAATTTCCTTTTCATGGATCTCATTTTCTTTCAACCCTAAAATTTGTGGTACGACATGAAGCATCCTCTGTAGATTATGAAAGATCCAGTGAAACTGCATTGGCTTTGTTTCAAGATGTACAAGCTAAAATGTATTTACTAACCAGGATGAAAATAGTGATTCCTACTTTATGGCACTTGTACACACATACAGCAATCTAGGTCTCAGATCCTCTAGTCCAGTGTGGACCAGCACCATGGACCTAGGGGTATGGGACATCACTCTCACTTGTCAGTGTCCTGCTGTCTCATGGCCCAGCCCCTACATGTAGTGGTTCCACCTCAGGCTGAGCTTTCTATATGGTGTTCAATACCCGTGTAAGTATTCCACCACTCCCTTTAATTATGTATTTGTATTCTCACTAAGTTAAAGTGCAAAGGAAGCTCTTAAGCTCTGGGCAAAATTAGTAAAGATGCAGGTACCTTTTTCTAACAGACCAAGAATCTTAATTTGCAGGTCCTAAGCTACTTTAGAACACACATTACCTTATCACAGAATTTTTAGTATTACAATCAATCTTCCTTTTCTTTCTATCTGACCAGTTTCTTTTCTTTCTTTTCAGAGCTGTTTGTTTGGTGGGGAGGGGGAGGGGTGGTGGTGGTGTGTGTTTGGTTGTTTGTTTTTAAAGAAATAAATCCAAAGACACACTTCTAATTGTGTGAAACTAATTGTTTCATGTCAGGATTGTCAGATGTGCTTAACCAGTATTTGGATACTGAGGGATGTAGCTGTTGCGAAATTGTCACACCATATTTTGATGTTAAGCTGGTTAAATGGGCTGATTTGAAGGCACTTAGTGTTCATCTTATTGCGGAAAGTGCCTGTCAAGGCTAGGGCTGGCACGTTACTAATAGGGCAGGTTTTGGTGCAATCAACACTTAAAAGTGTTTGGTCTCCACTTTGTAAATTCCTTCCTACACTTGGCCAGTTTTTTTTTATGTCTCTTTAGGTATTAGTGAAGGTTAAGAAACTACTGTATGAAGTAAAGTACAGAGTCTGCTAGGCATTACTGTAAAACATCCAACACTCATATTTAAAATACTCATATTTATGAGTAATACTCATATTTTAAAAAATGGGCCTCATAGTTCCTTTTGTAGTCAAAGATTTTTTGCTTTAATGTTTGGGGGCAGACAAGCTGTCACTCTTTGTCCTATATTGATTGTCATTTCTTGTAAGTACACTATGTTTTGATAAAATGAACAGCATCACAACAGTAAGTTAAAAAATGTGTGGAATACCACCATTCCCCTGTACAAAACAGAAACTAACGTCCATGCTGGAACTTGGTCTCAGGCAAGGACAGTTGTTGCATGGTAAGGCAAGAGGTCATCGAACATTGGCAGCAAATTGCAGTAATATTTGAGTGGCTCCTAACTCCAGCCAAGTTTCCTCAGGCATGAAAACTGTTGACTAGTAAGGGGAAATTTGCTGGTAATCACCTGGCTGGTAATAAAAGCAGGGACCTGGTTAAAAGTCTGCTTTATGCTTTTTCTGATATTTGATGACACATTTTACAACTTGAATTGAATGCCTGGAGTGCTGTAGTGAGGTAAATTTATTTGCCAGAATTATTTTCCAGAAGCTGATTCTGCTGTCATCTTAATAATTTTGCCTGAATTACTAGATTCAAGAACAACATGGTTGTGCATTTCCCCAAATATCCCTATAACTTAAATACACTAAAAAAGCATAAGTGCTCATTTTTAAATCATACAGTAATTACAGGGCTAGTTTAATAAAGGGTAAATGAAACCTTACCAAAGTAAGTGAGGTTTAGGCTAAAATAATTTAAAAGAGATGATATAGCGCATGTTAAGCATGATATTTGTGTCAACATGAGTCTAGTTTCAGGAGAGATCTAATATTCTATCATTCACTTCACATGACTTTTCATTTGTTAGTACTTGGATTTCCAAGATATCTTGCCTCCATCTCAGCAATCTCTGTAGGAGCCTGGGAAAGAGTCCTGGGAGGCAAGGAGTCTATAGGAGTCTGTTAAAAAATAAATGCAGGTACACTGGTGTTTTGGTTTGTTTTTTAATTGAAATGGGGTTTTTTTCCTAGAAGAGTTGTAGGCACTGAAAGAGAAACTTATTCCACAAGAGGAGTGAATATTATAAGAAAATATTCTTGTCACCAAGTGTTGTGGTTTAGCCCCAGTCGGCAATTAAGTACCACGCAGCCGCTCGCTCACCCTCCACCCTCCCCGGTGGGATGGGGGAGAGAATTGGAAGAGCAAAAGTGAGAAAAATTGTGGGTTGAGATAAGAACAGTTTAATAATTGGAACAAAAAAATAATAACAATAATAAATTCTAATGAGAAGGAAAACAACAAGGGAGTGAGAGAGGAACAAAAACCCAGGGAAAAATAAAACAGTGATACAACCGCTCACCACCCGCCAACTGATGCCCATCCCCGAGCAGCGATCGCTGCCTCCCAGCCAACTCCCCCCAGTTTCTATGCTGGGCATGATGTCATATGGTATGGAATAGCCCTTTGGGCAGCTGGGGTCAGCTGTCCTGGCTGTGCCCCCTCCCAGCTTCTTGTGCACCTGGCAGAGCAGGGGAAGCTGCAAAGTCCTTGACCAGTGTAAACACCACTTAGCAACAACCAAAACATCAGCATTTTATCACTATTATTCTCATACTAAAATCCAAAACACAGCACTATACCAGCTACTAGGAAGAAAATTAACTCTGTCCCAGCTGAAACCAGGACACCAAGTGATTTAAAGAAGGTAATGTAATAATGCCCGAAACATCAAAAGTTGCATAGCAAACATCTGAAATATGATAGAGTAAAGCAGTTATGGAATTCAGTGATACAATGTGATTATATTTTTCTAAATAAGTTGGAATATACAAATTCAGCTGTGTATACAGTCTTTGTTCTTTGTAAGTCAGAAGGAAGCATGAAATCTGAAAGCTTGATAATTGTGTATTATAGAAGGTCATCTTGACCAAAGGCTATTTTGAGGTTTTCAGCTCCTGGACTTCATTGGATTGTACTGAGACCTTTGCCCAGGTTGCTAGCATTCTTTTTCCAGCTGATTAAGAATGTGATGCTGTGTCTTTAGTAATGTAGTGTTTTTCACTATAGAATATAATGATTTCAGAATCAGATTATAAACAAAAAGCATATACTTTAAAAATGTCTCTTTTATTAATTCATATTTTCTTATCCCAATGATTCTTTCCATTGGAAAAAAATTCTTCAAATGATTAGCTAAAGGTGTCTTTATACAATAATTTAACAAGATGTGTTATGTCACTTTGGATCTTTGGAACATTCCGAATCCAAATGGTCAGAGATTGCAAAGGTAGAATGTAAGTATCCAAATCTCACAGATGTATCCCAGGCCAAATTTGTGTGCATCCTCACATGGAAATTATTTGTATATTGAAATTATCCTGTTTCTTGTATTTTCTAAATTTAGTGCTATTCAAGCATAACAACATTAAAACATTCAAGATACAAACAAACTACTTCTTTGAACAGAAACACTACATATCTCATCAATAAAAATCTGTCGATTTTTGAAAACATCTACTGATGAATTATTTTCATTAGATTTATTCATTTTTAATATATTTATTTAGAAAGAGACATGCTTTTCAGCGTGCTATGCTTAAGTTTCTTAACACACAAAAGTAATTATCTCATTATTGCCTTTGAAAGATATCTGGTCATCTACATTTTTCAAGTTGTGATAAAACTGGAAAAGCAGCCTGTAACGTTCTTTACTGCAAATGTTTTTGATTATATAAAATCATGTTTCCAAAAATAGAGTGCCATTATGCCATAAGCCTTGTTCCTGCCTTGCATTACAAGTAGTTGAATCAAACTAATACTGTTGAATCAAACTAATACGTGGATGACAGCCCAGCTGAAGTGCCTCTACACCAATGCACACAGCATGGGCAATAAGCAGGAGGAGCTGGAAGCTGTTGTACACCAGGAAAACTATGATATGGTTGCCATCACAGAAACATGGTGGGATGACTCGCACAACTGGAGCATGGCAATGGATGGCTATAAACTCTTCAGGAGGGATAGGTGAGGCAGGAGAGGTGGTGGGGTAGCCCTGTATGTTAGGGAGTGTCTGGATAGTTTAGAGCTCGATGATGGTGACGATAGGGTTGACTGTCTATGGGTGAGAATCAGAGGGAAGGCCAACAAGGCAGATATTGTGGTGGGATTCTATTACAGACCACCCAACCAGGATGAGGAGACTGACGAACTATTCTATAAGCAGCTGGGAGAAGCCTCACGATCACTAGCCCTTGTTCTTGTGGGGGACTTCAACCTATCGGATGTCTGCTGGAAACACAACACAGCAGAGAGGAAACAGCCTAGGAGGTTCCTGGAGTGTGTGGCAGATAACTTCCTGACACAGCTGGTGAATGAGCCAACTAGGGAAGGTGCCCCACTGGACCTCTTGTTCACGAACAGAGAAGGACTTGTGAGCGATGTGATGGTTGGAGGCCATCTTGGGCAGAGTGATCAGGAAATGGTAGAGTTTTTGATTCTTGGAGAAGTTAGGAGGGGGGTTAGCAAAACTGCCACCTTAGACTTCTGGAGGGCAGACTTTGGCCTGTTTAGGAGACTGGTCGACAGAGTCCCCTGGGAGACAGCCCTAATGGGCAAAGGAGTCCAAGAAGCCTGGACATTCTTTAAGGAGGAAGTCCTAAAGGCACAAGAGCGGGCTGTCCCCAGGTGCCAAAAGACGAGCCGGCAGGGAGAAGACTGGCCTGGCTGAATAGAGAGCTTTGGCTGGAATTCAGGAAAAAGAGGAGAGTCTATGACCTCTGGAAGAAGGGGCAGGCAAGTCAAGAGGACTACAAAGGTGTAGCGAGGTTGTGCAGGGAGAAAATTAGAAGGGCCAAAGCTGAGTTAGAGCTCAGTCTGGCTGCTGCTGTAAAAGACAACAAAAAACACTTCTTCAAAAACATTAGCAGCAAAAGGAGAGCTAAGGACAATCTCCAGCCTCTGAACACAGTGACAAAGGATGAGGAAAAGGCTGAGGTACTTAATGCCTTCTTTGCCTCAGTCTTTAATAATAGGGCCAATTGTTCCCTGGGTACCCAGCCCCCCGAGTTGGAAGATGGGGACAGGGACCAGAATGGAGCCCCCATAATCCAGGAGGAAATGGTTAGTGACCTGCTGCACCACTTAGACACTCACAAGTCTATGGGGCCTGATGAGATCCACCCGAGAGTACTGAAGGAACTGGCAGATGTGCTCACCAAGCCCCTTTCCATCTGTGTCAAAGGCTTTACTGAAGTCTAGATAGACACCATCCACAGCCTTTCCCTCATCCACTAGGCAGGTCACCTTGTCGTAGAAGGAGATCAGGTTGGTCAAGCAGGACCTGCCTTTCCTGAACCCATGCTGGCTGGGCTTGATCCCTTGGTTATCCTCTACATGCCGTGTGATGGCACTCAAGATGATCTGTTCCATCAGCTTCCCCGGTACGAAGGTCAGGCTGACAGGCCTGTAGTTCCCCGGGTCCTCCTTCTGGCCCTTCTTGTAGATGGGTGTCACATTTGCCAATCTCCAGTCAGCTGGGACCTCCCCAGTTAGCCAGGACTGCTAAATTTCCCACAGCATTCTCCTGGAGAAACTGGCTGCTCATGGCTTGGACGGGTGTACTCTTCGCTGGGTTAAGAACTGGCTGGATGGCCGGACCCAAAGAGTGGTGGTGAATGGAGTTTACTCCAGTTGGCGGCTGGTCACAAGCGGTGTTCCCCAGGGCTCGGTGTTGGGGCCAGTTCTGTTTAACATCTTTATCAATGATCTGGACAAAGGGATCGAGTGCACCCTCAATAAGTTTGCAGATGACACCAAGTTGTGCGGGAGTGTTGATGTGCTTGAGGGGAGGAAGGCCCTGCAGAGGGACCTGGACAGGCTGGATCGATGGGCCAAGGCCAATTGTAGGAGGCTCAACAAGGCCAAGTGCAAGGTCCTGCCCTTGGGCCACAACAACCCCATGCAATGCTACAGGCTTGGGGTAGAGTGGCTGGAAAGCTGCCCAGCAGAGAAGGCCCTGGGGGTGTTGGTTGACAGCTGCCTGAATATGAGCCAGCAGTGTGCCCAGGTGGCCAAGAAGGCCAATGGCATCCTGGCTTGTATCAGAAGTAGTGTGGCCAGCAGGACTAGGGAAGTGATGGTCCCCCTGTACTCAGCACTGGTGAGGCCACACCTTGAATACTGCGTTCAGGTTTGGGCCCCTCACTACCAGGGAGACATTGAGGTGCTGGAGCGTGTCCAGAGAAGGGCAACAAAGCTGGTGAAGGGTCTGGAGCACAAGTCTGATGAGGAGCGGCTGAGGGAACTGGGGTTGTTTAGCCTGGAGAAAAGGAGGCTCAGGGGAGACCTTTTTGCTCCCTAAAACTACCTGAAAGGAGGTTGTAGAGAGGTGGGGGTTGGTCTCTTCTCCCAGGTAACAAGTGATAGGATGAGAGGAAATGGCCTCAAGTTGCAGCAGGGGAGGTTTAGACTGGATATTAGGAAATTTTACTTCACTGAAAGGGTTATCAAGCATTGGAACAGGCTGCCCAGGGAAGTGGTTGAGTCGCCATCCCTGGAGGTATTTAAAGGACGTTTGGATGAGGTGCTTAGGGACATGGTGTAGTGGTGGTCTCGGTAGTGTTAGGTTTATGGTTGGACTCGATGATCTTAAAGGTCTTTTCCAACCTATACGATTCTGTGATTCTGTGTTTCTACTGATACCAGCAATGGGAAAACACATTCAGTTTGTTCCAGGTTCCCCCTTCCATCCTAATCTGTTTATGAAACAAAAATCATGAAACTCTTTGAACAGCTACAAAGCACCAGTTAAGCAGAATCAGATAAATCATTTATGAGCTTTGGGTGCAGTTCTGGGGTTTTTTTTCTTTTTTTCTTTGTAGAGCAGGATGGAACCCAACTTTGCAGATTTCAGCTGTCATAATTTCTTAAGGACTCACTTCTATCCACAATGAGTAGAGGCTAGAAAGGAGTAGTTATTAAAAAGCTGTATTTAGCTTGAGCTAGGATATTAGGCATTGATCTAAGATTATCAAAGCTTTACTGAATATAGAGTCTGAGGGAATTAAGAGTTTGGAGGGGGGTGGTGTATAAATTGAGAGGGACGATCCATCCTGTAGTTTTTTTGTGTGATACATTTGAAGATGTAATGACTCTTGCAGACAATCCCTCTAAAAGAAATAATGAAATAGAAGCTATTACATCAACAGAGTAGTTGCCACGGTGAACAGACTTCCAACAGGAATAACCTGTTCTATAAAAATGAGCTTCCTTTTCCTAAAACTTGCACATATGTTTAGATAAGGAGAAACCAGAGGTGACTGCATCACAAAAGCAATATTCTTGATAGTGCAGGCAGCCTGTAACAGATGATGAATTTCACCTGAAGCGAGTAACTTTGCCAGGCCTGATTTTTGTAGGTACTGCCTATGGCAAGGCAGTTGTATACCCCGTCTTGTTTGTTATTGGTCACAATACAAATTTCCAAATGTTACCTTGAGTTAAAGTTATTTCTATTTAAAAAGTAACCATGGAGGCTTGAAAGCTCTGGAAATAGCTGGGTATTAATTGTATTGTCTAAACATACTAAATATGGTGGACTAACAAATATAGCAGGCTTCATATTTCTGGGACTCTCTTGTTAGAGTCAATCTTTGCGATCATGGAAGGTATGCTTAAATTAAGACTTTGATCTTTTTGTTATAATTGTATTTTCTAGATAAGTGCATTTGTGATTTGCATTTGTACTGTAAGGCAACTGTGTTTATCCGATTATTGTTGTCATTTTGAGATTTCTGGAACTGAATGTTTTGAAGCATCTTTGTTATGGTTATTATGTCTTGAAAATTCAGGGATGATTTCCATTAATATTTAAGCTGGTTAATTGCCTTCCTTACCATTTCCATTAACCGCTTCAGCAGAGTGACTGCTGAAAGATAATATCTAAAGGCTCACTGAGCCTTTAATTATGGAATCAAATCCACTTCAATACATCAAAATACTGTCTAAATACCTTCTGCCAACCTCCTATTCATTTCTTTAGCTGTAGCCTTGTTGATCTGTCACATCCCTATTATCATTGTGGTCACAGATGTTTGTCTAGAACAGGCTACAGGAATGATCCTGCATACTGCAGCATATTTTGTTTCCCTAAAATCAAGATATTTATGTGGAGTCACAAGTTTTCCTGCAAACTGTAGAGTCTAAGCCTCTGACTATGATTTTTCAAAGTGAGGATGACCGCTTTATTACCAGAATGTTATATTCATATGAAATAAATAAAAAGAAAAATAATAAAATGTAGGCTTTTCAACACACTGATGTAATTATTGTTCCATTTAAGTTTATGACACACTGACTGACCTCTAGAAGAGAACACCAGAGCCAAAGCTGTGTAATTCAGGGATCCAGTCTGTCAGTCTGCATTTCTGAGTGAGTAAATGAGCCTTCTATTATAGAAGTTTGTCATAGGTAGAATTATTTCAAGGATGTCCTAGTTTTCCTTCAAGAAGTTTGCATGCCATCAGTTAACAAGAGCTGTTCACAACAATGATCTCCTTCACTGAGTTTATGTTTTCAATTATACTTGCAGCAGTTGGTTTTACCTGATATTTTATATGAGCTGAAAGCTGTCCATTCAGGTGATTGAAAATCCCAGGATTTGCACTTCTTCACTAATGTCCCCTTATGTCCTCACACGTGTCGTGATCCTATGTCACAAGTAACATAAGGTTCTACTTGTAAATTTTAACCAAGAAATGAAAGCAGTTTGCTGCAAGTTTATACTACAGAAAAAAAAAAAAAAAGAAATTGAACTTAGCCTTTGGTTTCTTAAAAACAATTTGCAAAAATGTTATGATACTCTGTTTTCCAGCTTTAACCAGTTCACTTGTAATAATCAAATGTAAGTATACAATTCACAAAATGTTGATGTTGCTATAGAAATCCGTTGCAGAGCCCTACCCTATCTCCATAGGAACTTAGACAATGTACCTTTGTTATTAAGCAGGATGTGGCTGTCGAAAGCAGAAGTGTAAATGATGAAAGTGTAACTAGTGTAGTTAGTAAACCATGAAGAACTGCTTAGATCTGCCAAAAAAGCAGGAAACTAGGGGAAAGGTAATTCTGGCAGGGGGAGATCGTGACCACCTACCCCAATTACACCACTGACTCAAATGATGAAGTTGAAGAAGAACAACTACACATGCGTACTAATTTACATGCTGGGCATGTGATTAACCAGTCATTTAATAGAAGAATACTGCATATGTATTAGGAGGTTGAATATGTTAATGCTTTGTGTATCAATAACTGTTAATTTGAAAGCGTGGTGTGCTGTCTTGAGACAAACACCCATATCTGCGCAAATAGGCAATCAAATACCTCTGCTCTGTGTGTGTATTGGCGTTTTGCACACTGGCTAAAAGAACCCTGATTTTTTGGGACAATACACTGTTCTAAACTCTCTCCCATCCAGAATGGTGACACACCCCCGCCTCCCCCCGACCCCCCCCCCCCCCCGCTCACTCACTGGAAGAGGTATCTCATACTGGGTGGAGTGGGGATGGACTGCTCTGCTGTAGTTTTGCTGCTTAGGTTAGAAGATAAAGCGCTTATTATGAAAGACAGTACTGCCTCGTAAAACAGGAGATCTTGCTGAGTAAAAGAGGTGGCAATCTCCACCAGGGTCTGCTGATGACATGCTCTGTGACCCTTACCTTCCTGCGCTTTCCGTCTATCTCCTCATTTTATCTTGTCTGGAATTTGTACGTTTTTTATGACAGTGGCTTATCATGTGCAAACCATCAGCTCTGAGTATTCTAGGCAGTACTGAAACCATTGCTGGTTTGTACTCAGGAATATTTATAATGTAAAGAACAGGATAACAAGTCCCTGACTGGAAAAAGGGTGTTCTTCATGCCTTGCACGCTCAGATCATGAACTGTTGACAGAAGGTTTCTTTTAATCTACTTTAGGTCTGTGCACATTGTATCTGATTACAGCATACCTATTAGTTGTTAATATGCTTTCCAGTGCTTCTGGTAGTGAAAGATGTTACATTGCGACACATTCACCCTCAGTTTATAGGAGGATAGGTCTTCAGCACAACTTAGATACTACTATGTACTGAATTACGTTACCTGAAATAATAAAGTCATCATATTGATGTAATTTATCCTCTTTCAGTTTATCAAGGCTAGTAAACACTTCTCTGGATTACACACTTCTGTGTTCATTTTGAAAAGCTGTCACTGTTCTAATGTACAAAAATATTTCAGTTTCTCTGACTCGTTGCGGTTTGATCAGGGTGGCAGGTTGTTAAACTCTCTCCTATTTAGATGCTGAAGTCTTAGTGATGCCTTTGCCTTGCAGATGTAGCACTTTACTAGACTAGTAAAGTTGCTACTTTATGGTGACTTTTTTCTTATCAGCTGCTTTTTTTCTATGGGTGACATGTCTGGTTTTTTCAGAGTACCATTTCCATTCAACTGTCTTTTAAAATAAAATCACATAGCTAAATTGTCAGGGAATCCAGTCCACCGTGTGAGATAAAGGATCATGAAAGAGTGGCATATTTTCACTCTACTGTTTCATGGGGGTTTCCAATTCCGCGTAATCTAATATGGTAAATTACAGAAGTTGTAACTAAATACTGCATGATCCCATAGGAAAAAAAAAAAATCCTTGTAGACTATAGCACTTCTCAAGGAAGGATCCTCAAATATTATTCGCATCTCAGAAGATTTAAGCTGGCTTAGCTGGGACAGAGTTGACCTACCTCAGCCAGGGAGAGTAATACTGCTTTATTTCCATAGTTTCTAATTATATATGATATTTGAATTAATTACATTGAAGTATAACTAATGATGTGATGTAAAATAATGATTATTTTACAGATTTTACATTAACTAAATCCAATGTACATTAGAAAACAATTGCAAAAAATGGCTTTATTGAACACAGTTTTACATAATGCAATAGTCATTGGGAATTTTCTGTGGAAGTGGTGATCTGGAAAGTAAATGGCAAAATCATCTGCACTGCTATAAACAATTAACACTGCCTTCATGATGTGCTAAATATATTGCAAAGCTTTTAGCTGTTGAGAATCTTTTTTTATAAATTAATTAGTTTGACAGAAAGTTTTCGGGCTTTTTCAATGTGCAAAGAAATAGAGTTCACACAGAAAGGTTTTATTTCTAAAGTGCTGCTTTTGCCACTATCTGGTATAATAAGAAATGGGGACGGGGGTTAGCTTTTAATGTCCTAGGAAATTAGGCACTGGTTAGCATTCAAAAAGTATTTCTAACCTGAAAAGTAGATGCTGCAACTTTTGCATTTTTTTTCCAAGCCTAAAATTTTTCATTTCCTTGTTTGATAATAAAATTGAAGAATGGCTTCTCTGCTGTCTTCGTGCAGCAAAGACAGTTCAGTTGGAAAAAAAAAGTGAACTGGAGTCTCCTTTGGCCTGTGCCTCAAAGGCTTTCCAGTATGAGATCCAGTTCTGAAGTTCTGATCAAGTTCATCATCTTCACTGTCTTGGTTCATCCTTGATATTCTTCAGTTTTGTGGGGACTTGTAAAATAATAAGCAGACATGATTACACTGATGACTCAGGAGCACAACCTTCTTGAGACCAGATTGATCTGTAGGCCATGGATAAGGTCTTTGTTTGCTAAATGAGGAGTACTGCAAGTAAAAGGGGTGCCTTCATTATTCAGCTTTGAATTTAAAACTTGCAAAAACCAGACTCTTTATGATGGCAGGTAGTTCTAGCTAATTTTTTTAAAAGTCACAAATTGAGTAAAAAAGTCCCATGACTCTTCAATAAAGTGGTAGAAAAATGCAGTTTTTTTCTGTACAACTATGCATTTGTGGGAGAAAAGCAGTGTAAAAGATAGAGGAAGTGTCTTTCTGATGAAATCTGCCTCTAATAGTCAGCAATTAAAAATGCTGCATCATTCAGATATAACCTTTCCACATCCTGCCTGGACATGCCCTCTAATCTTAAAACACGTTAGTCATTATATGTAGTAGGTCAGAGGATAATGTTAAACTCCAGATCAGTTTCTTCTCTAATCTTTCTAAACCTTTAATGCCTTCTTTCAGACAGAAGTGCAATTGCTAAAAGGATTTTGCCAGCCATTCAGTGTCAGAATATGCAGCAACAGGATGCATAGTATCTTGTCACACTTTTTGCTTAGAGTCATAAAAGAAGAAATGACTGTTACCATTATTTTTCCAATTCAAATGGATTATTATACCCAATAAGAAAGTGAAAGACGTATGTTGTGGCCTCATTAGAACTACTTGCTATTGCTACCATGAATTGCACGTTTCTTAGCACCAGCTTCTTAATGATAGTGTTTCATTAGCAGCTTTCATTTGTGGATCTTTAAGAGGTTTAATTATTTAGTAATAGTGCTACATTAAATTAATTAGTTAAGCCTTATTATATACCTTTGTGAAAGAAACAAAACAATTTTAATCTTAGACAGGGAGACAAAGTGTCACAGAGACTTTAATGCTTATCTCATAAAGCACGTGTGATAAACTCAGATATGGGCACTTCAGATGACTGACCTGATTTTCATGGATGTTGCATATGTGAAATCTAAATTGGCTGTCTGATTTAACGAAAGTTAGGGAAGACTTTTCTAAATGATTTGCCTATAGCTGCTCAATGACCCAGATCATTTAACTCTCAGTCTCTTGCTTTAATGATATAGCATGCTTCACTCTCGTGTGAAAAATATGGTTTTTGTTACCATTAAGACCTTTCTGCCACATTGTATCTGATACTACCAGAAAAATTCAATAGTAATTCATATTCATAGAAGAGAATACAGCAATGTTTGAATGGAAAATCCAGTCTACCATGCTTCACTGGTGAAACTGAACAAAAATAGGGGATAAATATATTGAAAATTAAAAAAAGAGGAAGTATGGCTTTTCAACACCAGAAAAGACATTGCTGAAAAAGAATGGGCCAGATGTGAGGAAAAGAACCAGATTTTTGCCAGTCTTTCTCAGTTAAAATATAGGTGAATTTGGCTGAAGATGTTCCAGTAAAATCTGCTTCAGAATAAAATCACTGCCACTGA
Source organism: Mycteria americana (assembly GCF_035582795.1). Taxonomy (NCBI): domain Eukaryota; kingdom Metazoa; phylum Chordata; class Aves; order Ciconiiformes; family Ciconiidae; genus Mycteria; species Mycteria americana. The sequence goes on from NC_134371.1 coordinate 43,814,958, forward strand.
AGCTAATGAAAAAAATTCTCATTCTTTCACCGGAGCTAACGAAAAAACCCTCTCACTTAAATCAGTGTGCCCCCTATTTTATCTGCAGGTTTTGCACGGTGTAAAAAGGCTATGAAAATAAAGAAAAACAGAACTATGGTCATCAAGAGGTCTGATAATGCCCATCAGAGGAAAACTGAGTCTCTCTAATGGCAAAAAGCACAGTGAAATGCTCTTTCAGTTGTTTGGTGTATTTTTACTCATTGGACTTCCAAATTCTGTGAGCAGATGGAGTAACTTAAAAATAGGAGTTATGTCTTTTGCAATCAGCATTGGATTCTTGAAGAAGTGTAGGGGCTGGGCTATTTCAGGGAAGGAATAGTGTGAGACTTTTAAGGATACCTTAACATTTTTTTTCCCTTCTGTAAAAGAAAGGGATGACAAATACCTGTAAGTATTTGTACCTATAATATCTTGAATATATAGCAGATGACCCAGAGAAGCATGGTTTATATTGGTGGTAGTATAAAACCAGGGCACCTCTACTCTGTTAATTATTTTTCCTGGCTTGCAGGAGAAAATCTCTTACTGCATCTTGTGAGAGGCTTTTCAATAATACATAATGAATTAACTAGGGGAACGTTAACAAAACAGTATGTATCAGCACATAAACCTTTTCCATTAAGCACTAACTGCATGAATTGCCCCCCTTTCTTTTCTTTTAGAGATAAGAATAGATTCATTAAAGTAATTCTAAATATTTTATCACCTTTAATGTACTAGTATAGACAAGACTTTGCAATACAGTCTCAGACATAACTCCTAAATGAGCTCTTTCCTTCATAAAATCTCTCATTAATCTGTCTAAAAAAAGATGTATGACTGTCTGCTCAATACAAGCATTGTCAAACCTGTGATATGTTGGTTTATGTGTAATAAAATAAAGTAGCCTAAACTATGTAGATAAAAACATTAATGACATAAAATTATAATTCCTGAAGCTAAGTGAAAACCTGCCTTGTTTTCTATGGAGAAATACAATTCTTGTTTTTCAAGGTAATGAGTACCTCTCATTATTAAAATGAGTGGCCACAGAGTGCACTTGTCACTCTTCTGAAATAGAGGGAAATTCTCCTCCCATGTAATGACATGCTGGACCTCATCAAAGCCATTCTGTATTTACTTCTGACTTCAAGGATGTAAGCGATGAGCTGTTCACTTTGAAGTGACTAATCACTATTTAGATTACAGGTGCTATCTTGATAACTGAAAATTATCTTCTCTTCAATAGCCTTTGTCACATTGTGGGATCTTGTGGAACAAGTCACTCCTAACCTACAGAAAAAGAGCATTGTTATCCTGCTTTCTAATGGAACTTGTGACTGAGATGGCTGGAAAGGCTAAACATCTTCAAAAGTAGCATTCAACTCAGCTAGGAAGACTAGCAGTGGAGATTGCCTCACATGAGTAGTACTTTATACCTCTTCCCAAATGTCTTTGGGGACTCATGAGATATGAATCTCACCTGGCTCTGAATGTTATTCATCTAATTTCTTAGGATTGTTTTGGGGGTAAAATAGGGGTCAAAGCAGTTTTTGGGCCTAAATTTTGGAACACTACAAGTATCTGCCCTTCAAAACAAAGTAGTTAAATTAAATTCCACTATTCTTCATTTGTAATTCCTCCTTAATAAGCAGGACTGCTTTTTTCCCAACCAGTAGCACACCCACACATCTTCTGTTCTGCCTGCTCATGTTCACCTGATAGCCAATTAACAAATGCTCAATTTTCACACCTACAATACCTGTATCCTTCAGGGCACTGCAATTTTGAAGTTCACTGTGCTTCCCCTAGGTGAAGCTACCAGATCAGGAGAAATCTGATAAATAACTGACTAAAGTCACAGACTGACTTACTAATCCACTATGAAACTGGACAAAGGAAAATGATGGAGAGCAAGGTAAACACGATATGTTATACAAGTGGACTGAAGAATTAAGTATTCCTTTTACAAGAAGTGTGAAATCCAGCTTTGCTCTGAGTCCCAGGTTGCTGAAATGGAAATGCAACTGCAGCCCTTCTCTCCTTCTTTACCATCTTCCTTATCTGCTAAGGGAAGAATGCAGTTCAGCACTTGGCTGTGTTAAGCATTAACTAGGTAACTGCACAGTCTAATGGTCCTCTGGTACTTGCCAGACATTAAAATATAAGAATATGACATCTTAATTTGAATTGTGCGCTCTGTAAGCTGTCAGCTAAAAATAAAACCAAGGTCAACAGCTGCCAAGAAGCTGTAGGAGCAATCCAGTATTATCTACCTGTTAGTAATAAAGAACAAAGCGACCTCTATCTAAACCACTCTTTTGGGAAGCATGTAGAGCCATACATATCTCATAGGTATGTGTGCCCTTTCAGTCAGCTCTACTGGTACAGTTGGTCACATCTTCTACCCAGCAAATGGTTGCTGATTTGTGACAGACACATGAGGATGCCATGGAGAGAGAACTTTTGGAAGCCCTTTTTCAAAGAGTTCTGGTTATTCACTTTGGGACAGTAATATGATTTCAAGACTTTTTTTCGTGGTATAATAGAAACTACAGAAATCAAAGACAGCTCAGGCAGAATGGAGAACATTCCCAAAGTGCCAGACAGTAGCCAAATGAAAGAGCATCTCCTATTTCTGGAGAACTGCTAGGCAGGCATATATGAAGAAAATGAAATGGACAGATGGAAGTTCACTAGGGAGACATAGTGATTTGAATGCAGAAAAATACTTTGCCTTGAAAGAATAGTGAAAGTAGAGAATGTGACCCTATGGCTAAATTGTTAATCTTTCTGTCAGGTACCTGTATACATAGAAATGCAGCATTCTCTATCTCTAGGTTGTTGTGGATAAAGAGGTAAACCATAAAAAGCTACTGTGGGGAACTTCACCTTTATAGACTGTCTATTCAGAATCTCTTTAGTGGGACATTATAAATCTTTACTTTACATGAAGGGTAGAGGAGGAAGGAAAAGTTTTCCTAATTTATGGCAGAGTCTCCAAGTATTAATGTTTCAGTGATGGGTCTTAGCCTCTCTTGGTGTAAAGATTTTGCTCTGAGAGGTAGCACAGCTGATACTAACAAAGTTCCAATGGTTTTAAAAAACAAAGAAACAAAATAATTAAGTTAGGTTTCATGTTGGAAATACATGCATGGCCAACTAGAGACAGACCTGAAGGAGGACACTTGGATTACTGCTTGCTGACCTTGCAATATGTATGATTTGGTGGATGGCACTGAGAGAACTGTGATCTTTAGAATATTCCCATAAGCAGGTTGCAAAGAGTTAGTGAACAATTCCTGCAAGAAGAAGGATGCTTAATCATCATTTGGAAAAAAGTTCTGTTATTGTTTTACTCCAAGTTTGTAACTTTTCATAATTTCTCTTTTTCATACATAATTCTAGAGCAAACAGATGTGCTTGTTAATTCACAGAGCATGCATTTAGTTTTCCTGTGTTGTTGGATAAGGGCTTGAGCTGGTGTATTTATTCACAGAATCACAGAATCGTATAGGTTGGAAAAGACCTTTGAGATCATCAAGTCCAACCGTAAACCTAACACTGCCAAGACCACCACTACACCATGTCCCTAAGCACCTCATCCAAACATCTTTTAAATACTTCCAGGGATGGCGACTCAACCACTTCCCTGGGCAGCCTGTTCCAATGCTTGATAACCCTTAATTCGTACAGAACCAAGGTCTATTGCATAGAATCCTTTATACTGGAATTACTGAGTTTGCAGAAGGTTTACAAATAAGTAAAAGACTGTGGTATACCTGAATGCAGTGGTAATGGAGCACGGTAAATAGAGGTGTACATTCATCACTGCCTGATGCTCCCAGAATAATAACCAAAGAATCCAAGATGTGTTTTGAAGGGGTAACCGTAGATATTCTTATAATATGTAGTTTATACATAGATAACAATATGTTCCACAAAACAAGCCTTTAAAAACTCTAAATACATTAAGGCATCTTATTGAAAGGGCATTCCTACTATTAATAACTTTGTGCCAATTATACTTTTCTATTAAGTCAGATGGGGAACGTTGTGCAGGGAGAAAGACTTGTAATTCAGTAGGGTATGTAGCGTGATGTTTGCAAACATGAATGAGTGGAAGAGTTTTCAGGAACATAGGAAGCTGGGAAAAATCAATGTAATAACAGAATTGCGGTGTGTGGAATAGAAGAATGTTTTTCTTGTAGCACTCTCTCTGCTTTAAAGTTTACACAATGATACTTCCAAAATATCGAAGAATAACGTGAAAGAACTAACAGTAACTTTGTCCACATTAAGCCTGTCAGGCTGGTTCTGTAACTTGTCCAAAGTGAAAGCTTCTCCAGAGATCCCACACCTGTGAATTCTTGCAGGACCTCTGAATTCAGCTAGAGTTTAGTCAACAGACCATAGGATGTTTTTTCAGGGTACAGCCAGATTTCCCGTAGGAAATCTGGAAATCATCCCAATCTGGCAAGTAACAACTGCACAGCTGGTGTGGCTGCGTCTGTACAGAGCAGCCTAGATTAGCCAATTCTTTTTACTGTACAAAAACCCCTATGGTTAGGGTTTCTAATTGAGATAGGTAGAAAGAGCAACAGAGCTATTTCTGTGAGAATGTATTGCTCAAATTAAATCAAAATCTTTGATTAAAAGCAGGGTTTTATTCTTAGAACTTTGTTTCAAGAAGAAACAAACATACAAAAAATAGGAAAAAGTTCTGGCAACTTCAGGTTATTCTATTTTAAAACTTGTTACAACCAGTATATCTATTTTAGAACAAGTTTTAATATTGATTATTTTTTAAAAAAAAATTGTGTTATAATACCAATAAAAAGAAAGTTTAAAAAATGAACTGGTTTTGGCAAAACAAATTGTCTTCAGATAAATGCATTTCCCTTATAATGTTTTGGTTTAGAATCAGAGCAAAACCATATTTTGAAATCTCAGAATCTTAGTGAAGTGGAATTCTTGTTCTCCAAACAGCCCTACATTTTAAAATTGGGCCTGAGGAAAAATCTGGAAATATGAAATATGAACAGACTTTGGAGAGAAAGATGGGATGCAACTCTTAAAGTCATTCTGAGAAAGAGAGAGGTACTTCTTCGGAAAAAAAAAAATGTTTTCTGCTGTCAGCAATTGAAACCTCTTAACCAAAGGGTGAGGGTTTTTTAAATCTTTATATTGATTTGGGACTTTACATTTTTTGGTTTATCTCTGAATGTCATTCAATGAAATAGTTGTTGCAAATGTTTGACAGAAGTGGCTGTTCCAGTAGTGCATTTGGGACTGTGAGTAGCCTCACTGTCTCAAATCAAATGACGTCTGCTGAAGCAGGTTGTTGCATTTGTGAGACAATGAAGCCTCTTTTCCTCATAAATTATGAGTAAGCCGAGCATGAAGTTATGTGCCAGGGGCATGTCTGCTCCTTAAATACCTTTTTTCCATAGATTTGTATTGATAGATACAAATAGATAAGTTTATAGAAGTGAACTGGCAAGTATTTTTGTACAGGTTGAATGAAAATGGAAAGAAATGGAAAAAAAAGGAAAAAAACTTCATCTGTGTTTTCAAACTTTAAATCTGAGAGAGACAATTATGATATTTTTGTAATGCAGGAAGTGGTTTGAAAAGCTTACAATATATTCCCCCCCCCCCCGCCCCCCCCCAAAATTAAACTTCAGTTTGTGCAGATGGTTTTAGTGGTTGTTTTTTAGTTTTCTTCAGTTTTACATCTGAACTGGTAACTGTTCCCAATGGAACCAATCTGAACTGCTTTGCTTTGTTTATTTGTTTACTGTAACAAAAATAGAACATAAAAATAATTCAGTTAAAAACATATCCTTGCACCTGGAATCATAGAATCATAGAATTGTTTAGGTTGGAAAAGACCTTCAAGATCATCAAGTCCAACTGTAAACCGAACACTACCCAGACCACCACTACACCATGTCCCTAAGCACCTCATCCAAACGTCTTTTAAATACCTCCAGGGATGGCGACTCAACCACTTCCCTGGGCAGCCTGTTCCAATGCTTGATAACCCTTTCAGTGAAGAAAAATTTCCTAATATCCAGTCTAAACCTCCCCTGGCACAACTTGAGGCCATTTCCTCTTGTCCTATTGCTTGTTACTGGGGAGAAGAGACCGACCCCCTCCTCTCTACGACCTCCTTTCAGGTGGTTGTAGAGAGCAATGAGGTCTCCCCTCAGCCTCCTTTTCTCCAGGCTAAACAACCCCAGTTCCCTCAGCTGCTCCTCATCAGACTTGTGCTCCAGACCCTTCACCAGCTTCGTTGCTCTTCTCTGGACATGCTCCAGCACCTCAATGTCTCTCTGGTAGTGAGGGGCCCAAACCTGAACGCAGTATTCAAGGTGCAGCCTTCACCAGTGCTGAGTACAGGGGGACCATCACTTCCCTAGTCCTGCTGGCCACACTACTTCTGATACAAGCCAGGATGCCATTGGCTTTCTTGGCCACCTGGGCACACTGCTGGCTCATATTCAGGCAGCTGTCAACCAACACCCCCAGGTCCTTCTCTGCCAGGCAGCTTTCCAGCCACTCTTCCCCAAGCCTGTAGCGTTGCATGGGGTTGTTGTGGCCCAAGGGCAGGACCTCGCACTTGGCCTTGTTGAACCTCATACAATTGACCTCAGCCCATGGATCCAGCCTGTCCAGGTCCCTCTGTAGAGCCTTCCTCCCCTCAAGCAGATCAACACTCCTACCCAACTTGGTGTCGTCTGCAACCTTACTGAGAGTGCTCTCGATCCCTTCGTCCAGATCATTGATAAAGATATTAATACAGAACTGGCCCCAACACAGAGCCCTGGGGAACACCACTTGTGACTGGCCACCAACTGGAGTAAACTCCATTCACCACCACTCTTTGGGCCCGGCCAGCCAGCCAGTATTTTTACCCAGCGAAGAGTACACCCGTCCAAGCCATGAGCAGCCAGTTTCTCCAGGAGAATGCTGTGGGAAACCGTGTCAGAGGCTTTACGAAAGTCTAGGTAGACAACATCCACAGCCTTTCCCTCATCCACTAGGCGGGTCACCTTGTCTTAGAAGGAGATCAGGTTGGTCAAGCAGGACCTGCCTTTCATAAACCCATGCTGACTGGGCCTGATCACCTGGTTGTCCTGTACGTGCCATGTGATGGCACTCCGGATGATCTGCTCCATAACCTTCCCCATCACCGAGGTCAGGCTGACAGGCCTGTAGTTCCCCGGATCCTCCTTCTGGCCCTTTTTGTAGATGGGTGTCACATTTGCTAACCTCCAGTCAACTGGGACCTCTCCAGTTAGCGAGGTCTGCTGATAAACTAGTCCCGTCCTGGAAGTGGGACAGGACAGCAGCACATATTTCCCTTTATAGGATTACTCCTTCTTTCTAAATATTTACATATTTTGTGTAGAAATTAGTAATTCCCAAGAGAAATAACTTAACTACGTATACACCATGACATTGGAAGAGCTGATTTAAATCTCTAGTTCTGTTCAAGGAGAGAGTAGATTTGGAGGGAGAAAGGCAGCATCAGATCTGATGTGGCTTTAATGCATAAGACTTGTGATCGGCAGCTATCAAGAACATGAAACGGTTTATGTAGTGATCACTTTTCCACAGACTCAGTGAATGTGAACCAGGCACTTATCCAGTGGTGGGTATCAGTAAAGTAAACTGAAGTCTATTTCATAGTCCTGTAGTAGGCCATAGAAGACATTCCTATTTTAAAGGGTTTCTTGAGGAAGGAGTCCAAACTGCATCATTTTTTCCTTGGTTGTGTTTCTTACAGCCACAGCTAGAAGTTATTGTGGAAGAAGATACGGCTAGGAGTTATTACAGCCATAAGTATTATTGAAGTTACTTCTAGGGAATATTCCCACCATTGGTTCTCATAGCAGCTGGTTTCTGCCTTGTTTTCAATAAAAAGGAAGCTCTAATACACTGGGGAATCAAACCCATTAACTCTTATGAACAACAGTAACTTCTTGAAGTTACCCTCGAAGATGATTAGTGAAGCTGGGAAAGATTTAATGGATCAGTGAGGAGATAGGCAGAGAACCCCACTTAAGTCCACAGCCTCCTGAAACAGAATTAGAATCCCTAATAGGAACTGTTTTATCAGACCTCCATGTCCCCACCTAGAGACCTCTCAATGGCCCACTCGCAAAACTGAAACCTCCCTGATCCTGCTTCAGAGCATTGCTCTGCTGTTGCAGCAAAACTTTGCAAAGCGAGATTTCCTCAAGAATGAGAACAAGGTATTTTTCCCCCTCATTCTTGATGAAGCAATAATGAAATACCTGAAATACAGGTTCTCTTACTAGTGAATCTTGAAAAGAGAATTTCACTTTCCTGATCCCAGCACCTTACAGTGCTAATTTCATTTAGGGATGAATGGTTTTGTATAGAGATTCATCATTTTCTCTCTTTAGAAAAAAAATCCACACACAGAGGGAAATTAAATCTCTAAGGATTTTTTAAGAACAAGATTCCAATTGCGCGAAATCTTCATCAGAGTATCTCATTAGATGGCTCAATCTAATGCGGAACAGTCTTTAACCTTCTGCTGCACAGACTAAATGATCAACTAGTTGCAGGATTTCAAACACTTTGCTTAATCATGTGTCATAATGAGTGCTTAATGATGGAAGAGGGAAGGGGAGAGACATTCATATTCTTTCCCTTTCCTCTTTGAAATAGTTTTGACTGACCTTTCCTAAACGACCCTCAGATTATGTTCCTAATAACTTCTAATTAATATTTTCCACCTGATGCTCTACATACAAAATCTGATGTCTTACTTATTTCTAATAGCCAGCAATTATTGTATTCAGTCAGAGTTGGTTTATGAACTTGATTTCAGCAGTGTATGTGACGTCTTCTAAAATTTATTTTTGTAGGAGATGCAATGTAAGTGCAAAATACTATTGTAGAAAAAATTAAGATATAAATTGGTGTTAGACGTGCAAGGTGTATTCAAAATATTCTTTTCTATGACAGTAAGATTAATTTTTAATGTTTTTGCTGAAGAGTATTAAAGGTTATTATGAATGAGTCACACTGCAAAATCTGTAGAGATAAATCCCCTGCTGTCTTTCATCATCATTGCATGTGAAGTTTAAAAAAATGCATGTTTACGTTGGTAAAGCATTTGTAATTTATCAGTAGCAACGTTGCTTATTGCACAATCATGATTATAACTTTGCGTGGATTTGACATCTAAAAGTAGGTAACTCTGTAACAGCAAATTTCTTTTTCAAGATTTAAGGAAGAGACAAAGTTATAGCTGGATACAAAATAGGCCTTTTCCTGTCAAATTATTCTATATGAGTGCAGGAGTTCCCGTTATTAACAGGAAAATCTATTTCATCTACTCTGAGTTTTAGCTGTTTCTGATGAATCTTTTATTCCAAAATACATTATATATGTAGGTAGTTGAGGACAGATATAATGATATGTCATTTTCCTGGGATACACTCAGCAGTGACATGCAAAAGCCCTCTAAGCTCGAACCCAGGCTTTTGACAAAAAAAACCCAACAAGATTTAAAAAATTTGAAAGTGGAACAAATTGACATTCATAAAATTTGAATGGAGAAGGACTTAGAATAAGAACTTTTAGCACAGTTAGAAGTTTTAAAGAAATTTCTTTCTACAGTTCAGGCATTAGGAGATTATTGCACGTGACTCAAGAAGCTGGCAAGTTTGATGCGTTTGTGATATTTTGTAATCAATGGTGTTACAAACTGGTACTACTGTAATTCACAGACAGTTATAGCGAAGCAACTGTTCCTTTTTTTGCAATATTAAGAGAATGCATTAATTCACCAACACAATAAAAATTCTATATCGAGCTACCAAGTAACCTACTACTGAGATGTTTCTACGTGTGCTAGAATTTTTTTTTTTATTAATTTTAAAACTGACTCCCCAGTTCTTACCTAAATGCAGTGCTACTTTGAGAGTTCAGAGATCCACAGTGCTCACACCAAAAGTAACATTTATAGCTTATTGGAGCAGGAGTGCTGAACTACTCAAATGCTTCCTTTTCTATTACAAAATTATTATTTTTTTAACAGTACTCTTAGGTGTACATGTCAGGAGTATCACTATTCATACCACTCCAGCAGGTGCTCATATTTTTACATGGTACATGAACGATAGTAGTTTAATAGATGGCAGACTTTGCAAAAAAATTTTTGCTTCAGACTTAGATCAAATAATTTCTTTTCACCATTTGTCAATTGTGGGGATTTTTGAAATTTCAGCAATTTCAATCAAGATGCTTTAGGAGCCGAGACGAGTCATTTAAACCTTAGACTAGGACAAATGTGAATTACTTCTTTGTACTATATTCTGTTTTGCCACTTTTTTTCTGAAAGTGTGGAATGAATCTATTAGAAGTCTTGATTGGAGTGTAAGGGTGGTGTGTATACATGCAAGAAAACATATCTTTTTATATATATGTTCAGAATTTCAATAACATTTAAAGATATACAACTATCATATGAGCTCACGCTGAAGTGATTATCCAGGATAGCTTCTGAGTATATTTCAAACTTCCTGTTCTATAATATTATTCTATCCCAAAGATACAACTTAAGTTTTATCTTCCAGGAGTATTAAACCACAAGTTGTGGTTTTAAGCCCATTTGAACAAGCAATTAAAACTCTCCTGTAACGGTAACTGGTCATCCACATTTTCCAATGTCACCAATCTATGAAATTTTATGTTGTTGCAAGAAACATATCTCATTTACATTGGATATCTTCTCTGTTTTTTCCACAATTAGTAATACTTAATTTTGGAAAAAGCTGTCCTGTGTCTCTTGTGCTACCTATAGCAAAGTTTCTATTCCCACAACATCACAGGGGACGTCTAGTTCTTCCTGCTTTTATTTTAAATGCAGCACACAGAAAACCAGTGACTATTTCTGCCTTTATAGTATTATCACTGCACTTCTTATAAGTCTGCACTTCATTGACTTACTTGATAAATACACTTTATCAAGTACCTACATACTTAAATATACTAATTTTTATTTCTTGTTGTTGTTTTTCTACACATAGTGATTGTTGGCTTAAGTATTAATTGTTTAGGTGGTTTTTAGTTGTGCTGCTTCTGATTATTACAGCTTCACATTTCATGCAGGTTCAGCTGTAATTCTTTGAGCAATGAGATAGTCTGTCTTATTAGAAAATCTAACTTGCCATTCTGTGTCCAGTTCCATTTTTTTAGGCAGTATAAACTGAACTGGTACATTCTGCTCAATTCTTGAAGTCTGGGGAATAAACATCTGTGTAATTCTTCTGGGATACACGTGCATAGGCCCCTAGTAGATGTGGTAGACTCGAGCACTGTCAGCAAAGACAGAATCTCCAAATGATACGGTTGCCAAAATTAAATAAACCTCTGAGCATGGAGGAACCTTTGTTTTTTCTCTCCCTATTTTGAAGAGGGGGAGTGGGTGGCCCCCTTTGGAGACCCATAACTTAACTGTTGGATGCTTTCTCATGGAAAGAGCAATAGATATTCCTTGTAGTGGGAACTCTTCCTAAAATTTCAAGACACCTATCCAAGCTATGACAGCACCCTCAGATTTCAAGACACCTATTCAAGTTATGTTAGCACTTAAATGTCTTCAAAACAGTTCTGATAATCTTTTTTAAATATGGCCAAAATATATTTTCCTCTAACTGTGTTTTGGGAATGGCTTATTAAATGGAAAGGTATACCTGTTGAGAGTATCTGCCAGAAATACTGTAGTGGAAACATATCCACAAAATGTACTTGCTAACCAATAACATTAATACTGGGAATGCCTTTAGGTTTGATTAGACTGGTCACTGTAAGCAAATTCATTTTCAAATAATAATGAAAATTCCAAGTTTTCAATTAAAGCTGTTTATAATGTGTAGCTAAAGCAGGTAATTTGCAAAATCAAATCACACAGGTTAAAAAACCCAAAGTATTGCTGGCTCAGAATTTCTCGTAAATCTGTGACCTTTGAAGTCCTAAATTACTTACTAGAACCTGAATTTTCACCCCTGAATTTCTTTACTGAGCTTACTTAAGAACTTATAGCAATCCCTCAGCTAAAGGTCAGGGTGTTGTGTGATGTTGTCTGGGGTTTTATTATTTCCTTGTAAACTATGACATTTATAAAATGTCAGCATCTGAGGAAATCAGGCCTATAAGAACATGGAGGAAGAATAAAACCTGCTTACTTTGGCAATTCCATCAGTGGTGGTTCAGAGTTATAAATGTAATCACAACAAATAATACATCGTTCTCTATTGTTTACAGGTATTAGTAATTGTCATCTGGGTAGGTGTGCATGTTAGTATACTTGGCAATAAAAATTGAGGCATATCATACTTTGTTTAGAGTGACTGTGCCATGCTCAGTGACCACAGAAAACTCTTTCTTGTCAGAACTAACAACAAATTTGGTTCCTTAATTTTCCTCTTCCTAATCCTAACCTGGGGTGATCCACAATCAGGTAACTCATTTTGGTACCAGAGTTCAGAGAAAAGTACATCTTTCCCATACTCAGATAACCCACAGATTATCTCGGGGAAAAAGAAGGATAGTCGTAATGGTAGTAAGACAGCAGAAGGTAGTATGTCGTGCTGGTTTTGGCTGGGATAGAGTTAATTTTCTTCACAGTAGCTAGTATGGGGCTATGTTTTGGATTTGTGCTGAAAACAGCATTGATAATACAGAGATGTTTTAGTTGTTGCTAAGTAGTGCTTATACTAAATCAAGGACTTTCCAGCTTCCCATGCTCTGCCAGGTGCACAAGAAGTTGGGAGGGGACACAGCCAGGACAGCTGACCCCGACTGGCCAAAGGGCTATTCCATACCATATGACAACATGCTCAGTATATATAGGTGAGGAAGAAGAAGGAAGGGGGGGATGTTCGGAGTGATGGCATTCATCTTCCCAAGTAACTGTTAGGCATGATGGAGCCCTGCTTTCCTGGAGATGGCTGAACACCTGCCTGCCCATGGGAAGCAGTGAATGAATTCCTTGTTTTGCTTTGCTTGCGTGCATGGCTTTTGCTTTCCCTATTAAACTGTCTTTATCTCAACCCACGAGTTTTCTCACTTTTACTCTTCCGATTCTCTCCCCCATCCCACCAGGGGGGAGTGAGCGAGCGGCTGTGTGGGGCTTAGCTGCCGGCTGGGGTTAAACCACGACATATGTCAGAAAACAAAAAAGGCACAGCAGAGAAGCAAGAGTAAGCAAGATCCCTGGCTGAGGCAAGCTGCTTTCTCTTACTTCCTGCTGTCATCTGTTTCTCTTGCTGCTGTCTCACCCTGCTGCCCTTTCAGGCTTGATTGCCCATTGACCCTCCATCTGAAATGACAATTCATGTTTCTGTGAAGTGAAAGAAAATGCTAGTGTTTCCTAATCTCTATGCATAGGCATTAAGTGATAACACACTGTGATACCAATGAGGCATTGGGCACTTGAGACCAAAGCCACCTGTATAAAGCAATGGAAACCCACTGTCTTCAATTTTATTTATTTATTTGTTTGTTTTAATTTATAGCAAGGTTGGGATCAGCTCAGATGCCTAACCTGTAACCGTTTTTCAACTTTGGCTCAGTTAATTTACACTAATCCTTGATTCTGAGTCCTCTGACCTCTGATGAATACCTACTGAAATCAGAGGGATACAGCAGGGACAAAGGACATCTCTATTTTTACATTTAGTTTTTAAAATGAGTGTTTAGTCACTGCAGTGAGTCACTTTGGGAAAGGAACAGCAGTTGTTATATCCATACTCCTTATTTCTAGATTCTAGATACATGCACTGATTGCATACCTGGGGCAAGGCAGGAGGGTAAAAGGTTTTGGTTAGGAACCAGGCAGAGACTTGTGGTCACTGTTGTGACAGTGGTCCAGTTCTCACTAAATGAGAGACAATTAATCAAGACGGTTACATCTGAAAAAGCCTAAGAGTTGCGATACATTTTCAAACAAGACTTCTGTTTAATCCATGGTATTCTTTCTGACACCTAGAATCAAGTTCGAGTAACTTCACAATAATAACTAGAAACAATTCAGACCATAAGCTTATTCTCCTGTAAGGTTTTTGCTGACTGGTTTGTTATTGAAATTCCAAAGAATTTTTATGATCGCATACATTTATTGTCATATGCAAAATATAGGTACATGTTCCTCCTCCCTACCCTCTCCCCCTTAATTTATCATATTGAGATAATTTTCTGGTTTAAAAAAAAACCAAAACAAAACAGAAACCCCACCTCACAATGTATCTATTTGCAGTTAAAATTAAACCCATGCTTTATACACAGCAACGTAACTAATTATATTAATAATTATATTATGTTAATACAATGTTAATGCAATTATATTAATGCAAATGAACATCTCTGTAGACATTCTTGTCTGTTTAGTTCTGGGTATCTCTATGTTATATGTAATTAAAGTGTTATTTGACATTAAATAAAAGGTGAAAAATATATTTTAGCATTTTAGAGCATTTATCAATTTAGACCTAACTGCTGATCATTGAGACTTTCTATTAAAGTACAAATAATAAGCATAACTAATAAGCGTTATTTATGTGCTCACAATGGAAAATAATGCTAAGCATAACAAGAGAAAGAAAGGAGCATGAATAAGTAATCAGTAATCAGACAGGGCTGGGAAGGGATGGGGTCCATTTCAGAAAACATCAGAAATGCGAGATATGTTTGTCTACATTTGGACTTGTTCTCTTGTCTCCCTTTATTGTCAGTGGAGAGAAACAGGGACAGTGATTTACCCTTTTTCTAAAATTGATATCTAAACTAGGATGATATTTTTCTTTTTAAAATTTGTCCCTTTTTCTATTAACGAGCTCCAATTTTTAACTTGCATTGAGAAGCAGATCCAGGTGTGTGGTTACTATAAAGACACATGAAACAATAAAATAGACTTGGTATCTCTTGCCAGTGAAAGGCAGCTAAATATCCTCCAGGCGACATAGGCTTCATTTTCTTCAGATTCAACAGATTTGTGGCTGCAGTTTGGTGCCACTTAAATTGCATTTTATGGCTTTTGTCACTCTGGATTTTTATTTTAGGAAGTGAGATTCTGATCTCATTGTCATCAGTGTAAAATCCCTTGCAGTTAATGAATTGCACAAGTAAGGAAATGGTATATGAGCGGTCAGTATTGGCTATTAAGAACTGGGTCGAATATCTACCTACACTGTCTCTGCTACAGTGTCATTGTAATGAGATATTGAGAAAAGTATGGATTTTGCTTTGATACTGATAAGGAAGGTGCAGTTATGCACCTTTCCCCAAATATATAATTTTTGCTGTTTGAATGTAGTGGACGTACTGGTATGTTTGAACAGTTTTCCATGGTTACTGCTAAATGCACTAGTTGTTTTCCTTGTTACAGCATTATCACATTGTATCCATGAACTGATAAGGCAACTTCACCTTCAGAGGAAGCAGGTCCTGTAAAGAGTAACTTGACTTTTGAAAGGAGCATTGATTTTCAGCCATTTCCTTCCATTAGTAGATGTGTATAGGAGAGGAAATAACTCATTATTTTCAATACAATAACAGGTTTAGAAACATTTTTCTTAACAGAAAAAGGGATTATTAAACACGGTGGAAACATTTCAATATTTATTACTAGTATCTGTGATCACTCTCAGCCTTTTTTGATTAGTAATTAGGTCACAGTGTTCTTGAACTTTTAGTTTACAGATCCCCTTTACATAGGTTATGCGTGAGTTTGGACTCTATACGATAAAGCGTTGATTTTGTGTTGTGTAATTGACAGCATACATCATATAATGCTGTTTCTGCTCTCTGCTTTAGAACTTTTAAAACTGGAAAATAATATATTATTTAGCAAGTCATGATACTTTGAAGAAAACAATGAAAGACATACTTTATGTCCTGGATATGTCAGGAATCTGGACCTTTTCCTGAATACAAAGATATCATTTATATCACCAGGTTAAAAGATTCCCGATTTGATTCCATAAATCACACTAAAAAGATTGGCGCACTGAGTCAGCCCTTGTCAAACGTCCTTTGAAATGGTTCTGCTGATTTCCTTGGCACAATGACATTAGCATAAGTTTTAAACAACCCACTGAAAATCAAAGTCTGCCTAGAAAGGGAGGTGCTTGGGATCTGTAGGGATCTGTATTCTCCCTAGACTGTGGGACACCTGGCTCAGTTTTTCAGTTGTTTGGCTAGCACTGAGGAAGGAATCCAGACAAGTCCTATAATTTCACATTTTAACTCCTTCCCAAAGTAGCACGTTGTGCGGCTGTTCTCATGCTGTTATTCTCATGGCCTCCCACCTGAACATTCCAATAGTGTGGTAGTTGTCATGGGAAGCGATTGCTGCTGGCGTGACACTCACCCCTTCTTTCCCTTTTTCCTTACGTTTTGGTTGTACCATTTTGTTTTACATTACAGGACTCAATGATATGTGTGCACAGTGTGCAAACAACCAGTGTGCAGCAACTGCCCCCTATAAAAGTATCCTTCAATCAGTGCTGATAGAATTATAAACAGGAACAACCCATAGGGAATTTGAGTGGGGCCTGATGAAAACTATATAGCTACTGTAGGAGAAATATTATGGGGGAACCACCTGCTGCACTGGGGAGGATGCCCAGAGAGGACACTCACCTGAGGACCCCCTCACTTTCAACTTCCTTTGCTCAACCCAACTGAATATATATATCCCTAAGTTGATATTCATCTTGACCCTCCAAATTCCTGTTTCTCATGAGGATCCAGGGGAAAGAATCAGAATCAAATCATGTTGTCTCAGACTCTTCCATCATTATTCTATTTAAGTGAAGCTTGGATTTTGATAAAAATTTTCATCAAATAGTACAGCTAAGAGAAGTTTATTTACAGACAACTGATGAACAGAAAGAAAGAAAATAATTTTGTTTGCTATAAACTGTAACAAAACAAGAAGAAATGTACATTGTAAGACCATATGTAAATCTTTAGCTAAGGCTCCTCAGAACTGGGATTTTGAACTGTTGAAATGTTGAACCGGAATTTGAAAGTGTCATTAAATAGTTGAGATGTTCCTGAGTTGCTTTTCATACAAACGTACTTGTTAGCATGGGGTGTATGTGATTTAAGTTCATAGCATGCTAGTGGCAGTGCTCTTTTTGCCTTCAATAATCAAGGCTATTTAAATAAATTGCCTGTCATTATGAAGTCCACTAGAAATAAAGGCTTAGAAAAACAAAACCTGCATGGCCTCACAAAGAAAGAAATGAATTAATATCAGTTCTGTGCCTCCAGCAGTACAGCCCCTTCTTTATGTGGGAAAGAAGTTGGTATGCCTGCCATCTGTCAGCACTTTTTCATCTGTGTCCCATTCTTGCTCATGCTGCTTCACCTGTGAGCTGAATAGTCATAAACACAGTCTTCTAGTGTTACATGACTATATCCTGCTGCAACAGCAAGAGCTTTTTGAAATCTGTTTGTCCAGCTTCTTAAAAAATGCAAATCATTTTTAGCAGCTCCCACACTTTGTCAGGTTTCACTGAAATAATTCACTTTCTTTGATTCACCTCAAAGCTGCTGAAATCTGATGAAATAGAGAAAACCATCCCAGATAAACACAATGTCATAGAAAGACCTGGAAATGACAACAAAATTAGATTGAAATAATAAGAATTAACTGTTCTGAAGTATAAGCTATTTTGTGGACAGAGCCATTTTCTCAAGACAAGGAACATGCCCTACAAAGTATGAAGAATATGGAAGTCAATATAAAGAAAACTAAAAATGCAGAGTCCTTTGTGTGACTTAGATCAATTATTATCAGACTATGAGGCACAAAGTCATATACTTGTATAAAGATCTCAGAAATTAATAGGAACCCTGAATCTTTTGATTGAAGAGAATAAATTAACCTGAGGGGGAAGAAAAATTCTTTTAAAAAAAGGTCTACCAAGTGTTTTGTATACTTGTTGTAAGCTTTTTGGTTTTTTTTGTTTTTTTGTTTTTTTTTTTTTTAAGAGATCCTAAATAACCTAGCTATTTGTAAATGGGTATTGTGCTGGTTTTGGCTGGGATAGAGTTAATTTTCTTCACAGTAGCTAGTAGGGGGCTGTGTTTTGGGTTTGTGCTGAAAACAGTGTTGTAACACAGGGATGTTTTAGTCACTGCTGAGCAGTGCTTACACAGAGTCAAGGCCTTTTCTGCTTCTCACCCCACCCCACCAGCGAGCAGGCTGGGGGGGCACAAGAAGCTGGGAGGGGACACGGCTGGGACAGCTGACCCCAGCTGACCAAAGGGATGTTCCATACCATATGGTGTCATGCTCAGCATATAAAGCTGGGGAACAAGAAGGAAGGGGGGGATATTTGGAGTGATGGTGTTTGTCTTCCCAAGTAACTGTTATGTGTGATGGAGCCCTGCTTTCCTGGAGATGGCCGAACACCTGCCTGCCCATGGGAAGTAGTGAATGAATTCCTTGCTTTGCTTTGCTTTGCTTGCATGGGCAGCTTTTGCTTTCCCTATTAAACTGTCTTTATCTCAACCCATGAGTTTTCTCACTTTTACTCTTCCGATTCTCTCCCCCATCCCACCAGAGGGGAGTAAGTGAGCGGCTGTGTGGGGCTTAGTTGCTGGCTGGGGTTAAACCACGACAGTCCTAGAAATCACAGGAAAATAGGGCGATGACCTTCAGAGGTCATCAGGGGAATTCTCATGCTCTAAAGCAGGCTATC
The DNA here is from genome assembly GCF_035582795.1 of Mycteria americana. Taxonomy (NCBI): domain Eukaryota; kingdom Metazoa; phylum Chordata; class Aves; order Ciconiiformes; family Ciconiidae; genus Mycteria; species Mycteria americana. Next base: position 43,833,740 of record NC_134371.1, read on the forward strand.
ACTGCTGGCTGAATTTGTTCTTAAAACTCTTCAATGATGGAAGCTTCAAAAGCTTCCTGTGTAAATCTAGTTTAATGCTTCATGTGTTCATTTCTCCTTTTTATTGTACTCTCTGATAGAAATGGATGAGAAAAACCTAAGATACATTCTCATTCTTGTCATTTTTGTTTTCTTATTAGTTTTTTTGCTGGTTCCCATAGCTCTAGTTAAGTGCCCACAGATTTTCTCAAGAGAGAAATCAAATACTGCTTGACTGAATCCAAAAGAGGATGCAACTAAGAACATGAAGCATAGAGTTTGTATAAGCTAAATCTCCATATAGTTAGAAGATCTAGCTAAGATGCAGCTGTATAATGAAAATGGGACTTTGGAAAAGAAAGTAATAGTTGGCAGCCACCTGAATGCTTTCATTCAGACTCATTTTCTCCCATAACATCATAAGCATGATATGATTTAAGAAAATGAAAACTGAAGTTTGGTTTTAGACATTGTGCAAAAAGAGGACATGTATGAAATGTTTTCTGAATTGATTCTCACTGTTCTATTCTGAACCTCTTGCACAGTCCTGGACTACCTTAGGAATATTTTTTAGTTGATTTTCATTAAGCAAGGACACAACCATTCATATACCTGTTTGCCTCTTTTTTTACAGGATGGGACTTGAATCATCCTGTCTGCCTTATGTCTACCAAGTATTGTTAGCACAAGCTTGGAAGAGATGCAGAGGCAGTCAGTCCAGGTCAAGGTAGTCATGCACTTGAATTCTCTTTCTCTGCCCTCTCCTGCCTCATCATTCTTTGTAGCTTACCCCAAACCTGTGCTTCTGTTCTTTGGGCATAGCCTCTATGACCACAGCCTTGGATTTATAAAACTATTTTCAACCTCTTTCTTGCCTGTTATATCAATTATTTATTATTATATTATTTGTATTATTATTTATATTATTATATCAATTATTGATATTATTATATAAATAATTCAAATATGCATGATTTTGTTGTTGTTGGGGCTTTTTTTTTTCCTTTTCCAAACTTCTCTAATAGAGACAAATAGAGTGCTTCTTTGGGACAGAAGAATCCCTCTTGACATCATTTCTTAGCTGTAACCCCATGCTGACCTCCTGCATACTTAAGCCTCTAAAGAACAAATAACACCATAACACTGACCACAGTCTCCACAGCAAGGGAAAGTAAACAACTGGGGCAAAACTTCAAACCCGGTGACATATCGTGAATTCTGTTGAAATTGTTTTAGAGCTTGTGATCCTTCTGTCCTTAGATGTTCAGAGAGGGATGCCTGTGATATATAGTGCTGATAAGAGTCTTATTCCATTAAGCTGTAGTGATTCTAGCTTTCATGCATCATTTGACATAGAAAATGAGAATTTGCAGAAGTAATAGCTAATGTAAAGTATATTAGGTCGCAATGCAGTTAGGTAGGAAATAAAGTTTATGTATTATGTTATAGAGGGGCTTGTACATTTTATTATATGTGCACAAAAGAGATCTTTTGGGGTTCTATTTTTCCATATCAAATTTTAAAAATGCTAGGACCACTGTTTCTGGAGCAGGCTGTATCCTCTTCACAGAGGTTAGGATTTCAATTTCAAATAAATATTCTTACACAAGTCATAAAGGTTGAATAGAAATTGGAAGAAGAACAGGAAAGCTGTAAGCAGAAGCATGAGGAAAGTAAAATGGTAGTTGACTCAAATAATAGTTTTACTAGTTCCATATCCTACCTAATATCTTCAGACATACACACACAGACACAACCTTAATGCTTAAATAATGCTTGTGTGACTTTTTTCGTGGCTATTTCAAGAGCTTGTCAAAGTAGTTCTCACCCTGCTTGCTGAAGTTCAGCCTGAAGAGGGATGTCTTCACCATACGTTTCTGCTTATGAGAGGACGGGAGGAAAGCATTGCAAACATGAAGAAAGTGCATGCAATTGCATTTTAATTAATGCCTTTGATATCCAAGAAAAGACTGGCAATAGTTAAATAATTTGTTGTACAGCAAGTTGTGAAAGTGACTTGCAGTGACAAAAGGTATTACAGCCTATTAAAATATCCAAGCTTTTTGGACACATCATGAGCACTGAGGTGATAGATACTTCATTCCTGCTGCGCTTCAATGCATCCATAACTTGATGGCACTTGTAAGCGATAATCTGAATTGCCTATCAGAAGAACTGTTTGCTATTATTTACAAAAAAGGGAATAAATAACTTAGGATGTCACTGTTTCTGTGAGGAAATAAAGTGACTATGGCAACTTCTATAATGAAGGAAAGCATAAGCACTATTTTAAATTGTGGTCTTCGCGTAGCTGTGCATAAGAAGTTGTTTGTCATGTTAGCAATATGATTATCTCCCACCCTGCAGAAATGAGATATGAAGAAAAAGAGGGCCAAAACCTGCATTCTTTCATACCATGCCCTTAGAGGAAATTTGGCTTAACAGGATTGCATGAATAGGCCTCAATTATTTTTACTAGTACTGACAGTTTCCTGGAAACCTTATCTACTTTCAAAATGTGTTTTAACTGCACCAATAAATGATCAAAACCTTTTAAACTTATTTGAAAATGAATTTTCCCCTCTGCAGCCCTACAATAGAAGAAAAAAAGGAAGACAAAACATTAAGTGTGTGTGTGCATATCGTTTCGGTAACTGAGGTGCTCCCCTGGAATGTGTGAAACCCAGGTTCATTTCGCTTCTCAGTTTGTTTTGGAGGGAAAAGTTCTTTTCCAAGACCATGGAGATAGCACCAAAACAGACAAAGTAAGGGACTCTCTTACATGCACAGGCTAAGTGAATAGCCAGCTTGTAAAAAGCATATGCTTCTTGCATCAAAATTTAGAGTCAGAAACTTCCAATCGATTCTTATTTTTGCCATATATAAAACAATAGAATACTTTATTACTTCCATAAGATTTTATTACATCATCCTAACCATAAAGAATAAGCATGTTTATATTATAGTGTTGTCTCAAGTTTTCCAAAGGTCTTGGTCCTTTGTTTAGAGTGACCTGTTTATTCTTCATCGTAGCACACGCAAGTGTCGTTTCAGATCTTAATCCTCTATCCCCTTTCCTACTACCACAGTATGTTGTATTTCAGATGGGAATGCAAAGTCTGAAAATACCTCTTTGCTTTCAAACTAAGGAAGAAATTTGCAAGTGGTCACAGAATTCTAGTGTTGAAGCCTTTTGTTTATGCTTCCCTTTTTAGGTGACTTGATCATTTGAGGTTAGCAGAGAATGGTGGCTTTTTTTTCCCTTGGAAACTTTTGATCACGAGGGAAATGCACAACAAAGTACTGTTCTGAAAACTGGTAAAGTCTATATGCAGTATTAATAAATTTTGCTTTCCATTGCTTTTGCTGCTGAGTATAGCTTCCCTTTTGCTGCCACATATATGCTACTTCTATGTTATGAAAAAATAGCTATGACAGTTCAAAACTATGTTTTATTTATATGTGATAGACTTAGTTGCAGTATATTCTGAAGCGCAAAACTGAATTATAAATCCAAGGAAAAATGGTATAAGAGCTCAAGGTATGGTAGCAAATGGAAAAAGATTAGAACTCAGTGAAAAAAATTGTGCATGTCTAAATTCTTCTTTCTGTACTTGCCTTGAGGAGGTGATTCCCATTAAATAATTCAACTGCATTTTTTTCAGCTACTACATTATTTGCTGTAGCAAAAATCAGTAAGAGAAACAAGGAGAGTATAACTGAAGAAGAATGCAAATAATCCCCAAAGTAATAGGCTATCACCCACTTTGTACACTGATTTTAGAACATTACAGATATTATTGCTTTCCTAGTTCAGATATATAAATCAAATATGTTGTAATTTTTCATAAATCCCAATTTCTGTTACTCACATAATTTTCTAGTAGCCATCATAATCTTATCTTTAAAACATCACAATGTAATCCAGTACTGTGATGAAAAAGTTTGAGTATTTGACAAGGAAATACCAGTTTAACTTCGTGTTTGAAAGCCCAATATTTTTGGTGGCTAAAGTCATTTGCTTTTGAAGTCTGATCATTTGCTTTTCTATTTATTGTCTTCAGGACAAAATATTTTGTTTTAGGAGACTATGTTGCTCTCTATCTTGATTTCACACCTTCTTTCTATTTTCTGCGGCAGTAAAGTGTATCTATTTTTCGGGATTGTGACTACTTGATATTTGGTTACCTTCAGAACCCAAGACAGAGTATAGGAACAACATATATAATTCAGAAGGTATTGAATCTGACTTCTAGATACAACTAGAGAGATTTTTGCAGTTATATGTCTTGCATTTGAGAAAGCTGTGGCTTAAGTATTTGTTCACAAACTTTATTTGTTCACCTCTTTATTTGTTCACAAACTATGTGAACTACACTTTTATAAACAAGTTCACACAGTTCCTGTGATGTGAATTCCAGTCCAGTCAAGAGGATCCCGTGATGCAGACAGTGTGCTAGGAACACATTTCCACTGCAAATACTATGGCCTAAAGAAAAAGGTATCTTATCCTTCATTTCAAAATCCAGTCTCAGAGGTGATCAAAGAGATGAAAAATATCTCATTATTTTAGGTACACTGTACTGTGCACGGTGTCTTGATAAAGATTCAGTCTATCTACTGTGGTATCCTTAATGATTAGAAAACTATGCTTTCTTTAAGCTTTGTAGAAGTGGTTTTGAAAATTTAGTTTCCCAACTCAGCAACTCTGTCCATAGGAAGTAAAATTTAGTATGAATCAAAAATAATCATTACATCATTTCAATGCGATCAGCTCAGTCATCATAACCCATTGTTTAATACAGAAGACACATAAATATTTATTGGCACAATTTATGCATAAATTTAATATGAACTGATTAACTTTATTGGTAAATGAACATCAAGATCAGAACAAGAAAGCAAATTTAAAATAGTACAAAAATATGTACTGAAAAGACTACATGATACGTTCTAAATCCTCTCAGAATTCATTTTCCCACAAGGCTATTTTTTTTAAAGATTGCTGACATAAAGGTGATGTTTGTTTAGGTGTCAGACTAAAATGACAATTTTAATTTTTTCCCCTAAAGGAACATTAAAAACTTCTTATTTTATTACAGTGGAGCATTTTAACCCTGATCTGTGCTAGGGAATAATGATTTGGCTGTCACGGCCAAGAAGAACACAAATTCAGATGGTGGAAACCAGGCAGTTTTCCAATAAAACCTGAACTGGAACTACCAGCTAGTTTTATGGAGACTGATAATGTACGGAGTTTATGACTACTTTGTAACATGGGCTGAGTATTGGGCAGTGATAAAAGTCAAAATACGCACGTTCCGTTATGTCTTCCTGTTACTATTAGTGGTATTATACTACCATCTAGAGGCCCAGCTAAGATGAAGCTACTGTAAAGGAATACCTATTAGACCTACAGAAATGTTATTAGTTCTGCTTTGAACTAGTTACGTGTAACCACCAGTACAACTTCTAGAGCATTTCAACAAAGCTTTTCAATACAAGTGAAAAATGTTCCCCATTCTGTGCAACCTGAACATTGGCACGAGTGCCAGAAAAGTGATTCTTGTTTGCACTTATCATTCAGTCCATTATGATTACCTGGGTTTCAGTGCATGCTTGGACTTTTGAAGTTTTTAGCCTGATGGAGAATTTAAGAAATCTTAATGCAAAATCTTGTTTCCCCTTGAAATGTAAAGTTAAAATAAAAGAAAATCTTCCTTCCCAGAATTTCTTAAACAAATCGACTCAGAGGGTATTTTGTTTTTAAGAGTCATTGTAAAAAGTTGCTGTTTCGAAGTACCTTTTGAGTACCAAAATTTTGCCCTTTTAGGCCCATTTGCTGAAAGTTGTCAAGGCCTGACAACGCAGCTGCCTGAGTACCCTATGACAACTTGCTGAATATCTTCTAAAGGAATCCTTCTTGACTGTCAAGGCTGAGAGTAAATTCCTGGAGATCTAGGAGAAAGGTGAAGGTTTGACAGGAAGGGCATAGACAGATATTCTCACTTAGGAAAGTAAAGGTGCTTTTTTTTTTATTGTATTTAACCCTGCATTTCATTATGTTCATCTTTTTGTATCTTCTCATTATTTTAGAACAGAAACGTAATGTAGTGGTTTTGAAACAATTGTGCCAGAGGACAAACACCCTCACATCTGGATTTGCAGATGTCTTTGGCCAAGTTAGATGATGAGCAGTAAGTAGATCACTATGCTGGTATTTCTTTGGAATTGTCTAAAAATGAAGATTTAATCTGGGTGGAATTTGTGGCATAATTTCCTAGGCAGGATATAATTCTTTATACAGGCCAATTTTTCTTAACAAGCCCTAAATTAAGGTGATCTTTCTCCTGCATTTAAGGGGGCTTATCTGTAAAGGTTTAAAAAAAGAACCACAAACCTGAAAATCTGGGTTGTAAAACCTGTGCCTGGCTCAGATAGCTCCTGCTCAGCAATCCTCAGGGCCCCAGTGCTCCACTGATCAACATCACCTTGGTCTCCTTGAAATACAATGTGGCTTTAGATAGTGAAAGTATTTTACCAAATGCAATAGAACATGGGAAGATTAAGGTGAAATTCAGACATATACAGTTAAAACTGCAAGTCTCAACTAAACTTCAGTCTATCCCCACAGCACCTGAAAAATCCATTGGCGTCTGTGTTTTCACTGGGGAGATTTCTCAAGGGCTCTGTGTAGTGCCTGTGGGACATGCTCACAGCAGTCACTGTCTGGGAAAGGCTGACAGCTTCTATCCATCTCACCTCTAAACTCACCTCTAGGTCAGAATATTCAAACGAGGTAACATTTTGGTTTCATCTTTTGAAGGTCTGACGAGCGGGCATTGCTCATGCCTGATGCATAAGGGTGACATTACAAAAATGTGGCAGCAACCATAGGAGATGAAGGTAGCACTGTATCCAGGAGAGGAGAGAATTGATTCAGTGCCTTCCCCAGCTGGAAGGGGTTCCTGTGTTTTGACCCCCTGTGGTGAATCCATGTAGGAAAGAACATGAGACCCACACAGTTACACTGGTGAAGAAACACTCCTGATCCCTGCAGGGAACAAGCCCTTTGAATTACAGCCAGTGACTGCTGAACAGAAATGCTCAAGACTCTCCATATGCATGTCCCCCTGTGGCTACAGAACAAGGAGCTCATGTTCTAGCAAATAATGAAGCTTTCTAAATGTCATTTTTAGCTGAATTAAATTATGCAAGTTCATGATTAACCAAGAGAAGAGGGAAGAAAGACTTGGATGTTCTGCAGCTTTTACAGGAATCCACATAAATCATTAGGAGACACTAGTCCTGAAGACTAGTTGTTTATGAACTACCCACACATAAACACCCATAATTAAATTTATGTTAAGTTTTGTTGTAATTGAGCTAAGTAACTCAATATTGACAGAACTTTTGATTATAAAATACAAATTAGCCAAACATCTCTAATATATTGAATTGCTATTCTAATTTACCCTAATTCCTATAAAAACCCAGCCGTGTACTAAAGTTAATAAAGAAACTGACGTAGTTTTAGTTCTTGTGCCCATGATAAAATTCAGTTTAAGAATCCAGACACAATTGCAACAAACAAGTGAAAGATAAATTTCATAAAATGAAATTTTAAGCTAATGTGTTGTTTCTAACCTGTGTCTAAGCTACTTTGTCCTGCATATTGTCTTGACACGTTTAAGAAAACAACTGTATGGATGTGTGAGTATGTAGAGTATAAAATAGCTGTCTAATTCATAATGGGGCCACCTCTGGGTGGAGGATCAACAGAGCAAGTAAGTTCTGCCCATTAGCCTACTGCTAGCATCAACTGTTTTAAAATATAATCCTTCTCTCTGCTGATTCAAAATTTTGAATTTAATTCCTCATACTCCCACTCCCCTATCTTCATGCCTTGTTATATACACCAGTAAATTCAGATAATAGTTGAGGTGGTTATGTGTAGCGAGGTAATGTCCTTGCAGAGACCTAGTTTCCCTAATGTTAAAGGGGTATCTTTAAATTCATAAATAAACCTGGATAGAAGACTCTAGATGAGGTATAGTTTTTAAAGAAAATTCTAGTGACAGTTCCACATATGCAAATATGGGGGGTTTTAATACTCAGAAACTATTGGGAGTTGTGTTTGGCACCTTCTGTTTGGAATATCTGTTGAAGACCCAGCCACCTGATGAAAACCTAACCATGGGGAAACAGTTTTAGGTCAAGCAAAGAAATGGGACACAGGCTACCTGTTTGATCCTAACATTGTCTGTTCATTAGCCGCCTGAGCCTAAAACACGGGAAAAAATGAAAAGTTGCTGTAGTTCTAGACAGGGTGTCATTTTCACCATGGTCACAAGATGGCATCATTACAAAACCCTTCACGTCAAGTAAACTAGAAAAAACAACTTTGTATGTAGGAAAGTTTTAACTATTTCCCATTGTTTAGACATTTGAGAGTGTTTATAGCTTTAATACAAGCAGCTCTGTTTGCCTTTAAATTATTACATGAAATGATGTACTTATATACATCTTTAAAGTGTCAAATCTCTTCTGTGATGCTGTGTGTAAATAAGAAATAATAAATTTGGCCTAATAGGCTGGTTAATGCTCTGCCTATAGTCACAACGGCTGACACAATGATTACACAGATTTCTTAAGCCAAACTCAGAAAAGGGCCTAAGTGACTATAGAAACTACAACATTTCTGTAATCTGTGTAATCTGAGCATTGCAAGCTCACTGAAGATATGTATTGCTTTGTCAGAAATAAGGAGAAACTATGCTCGCATTTTTGGATAGGCAGCCAAGGATTTAATGACAGAGTGCTTGTCACTGTTGTTAGTGAGTGGGGCAGAATCACTGGATAAGGAGCTATGGTGCAGATGAAACTACCATGAGGGGATTATATAAATGTCTAGAAAACCAGTCTCGGAGACTACCTTGCAGTGATTTCTTACGAAAATTGAATTCTACATTGACCAGGGCTTCACAAGGGGCTTGGAATAATGCACTAAAATAATGAGGTTGTGATTGGTAAAGTGGAAATTATCTGAGATAATGAGAAACAAAGGTAGCATATTGGCTAAACTGACCAGCCATGTGGAAGAGGGCCCCAGCATGGAGCAGGTTGCAAGCTATACCTGTTATTGCAATAGCAGTTATCACATGGATCAACAGCCTAATTGTTCCAAAAAAGACAAATGTTTTCCCAGAGTGTACGAAGAGGAGGAAAGCCTGCAGGACACATGAAGTAATCCTTCTATTCTGCTCCCCCAGCGCTAGGCTTCACCTGAAGTAATGAGTCCCCTTTGTCCTTTCAGGGAGATGTCAATCCATTGGAGAGAACTGAAGAGGAGGAATAAGAATGGTTAGAAGTTCAGAAAACAGGTCAGAACTGGGGCTATAAGTGAAGTCTGAGAAGGGACAAGGTAAAAGTTATCAAATGCTCTTCACAGAGAAAAAGAATAATTGTTTTCAATGCTTCAAGAAGTAATGAATTTAAAGTGTAGCATGGGAATATCAGTTTGGATTAGGGAAATAGGCAAAGTAATGAGGCATTGAATAGATGCTTTGGAAGGTTATGGGGTCTAAATTATTTAAGTACAGATTAGAAAGGTACAAGCAGACATTTGTCAGAAATGACTTGGTTAAAACTGATACTGTTTTGGGGCAACTTGTGTGCTAGAAGTCCTGTTAAGGTCTGTCTTTGTTCAGTTTTCTATGGATCTGTACACAAACAGCACAGCACACTCTCTCATTCAAAATGGGCCTTAAAACTTGACATGAAAAAATCTATGACTTTGAGTTCTGGATCTAGGCCTTTGGTAGAGCAAGAGCTCAAGGTCACATCGTGCTGTGAGGTGGTAAACAGCCTTGAATTGGGTGGGGGTGTGTGGCTCCATCACATAGTGTCCCTGTGACAGTCTGTCACAAAGTCTATGGAAACAAACTATTCCATTAAACAACTACCTTGCCCAGCTTCATAATTACACAAGTAAATTATTTCTCATCCAAAGGTTTTTTATGCTCACCTGGTTTTCTTTGTTCTACCTAGATGAATAAATATATTCTGATTGCATCTGCCAAAGAATCTAAAACTATGGAGGCTGTCTTCCTTCAGAAGTACTGCTCCACAGTGTTCAACGTCTTTGCTGGTAAGAAGCAATGTCATTTTCCTTTCCACTAGAATGGCATTTTCTAAAGGAGACTAGGAAACTGGGACCTTTCATAAATTACTGGGTGATCCCTGTAGGTATGAATCAATTTTCTCCTGTCCGCATATTGTTAATGATTTCTGAGAATACAATATATTTTAATTTTAAAAAAACCCAGACATAATAAGGAATAGAAGGATATACATCATATGTAAATTAACCTTGTACTTCTTGGGTCTAATTGCTGGATGTGACATAGGAAGAAAACAAGGTTTAATAGCTGTGGAAAGTTTTATTCTTATCCACAGAGGGTTTGTTGGTGGACCTTTGATGCTCCCTCAGTGATAATAAGTAGCTGAACTGGCATGCTGTTTGGCATGCTTATGTTACACCTTCATCTATCTCTTATATGAGATATAAGAAATAATGAGGTTGTTCACTATGAAAGTTCTTTCTAGTAGAGACTTTAAAAGTCAGGAACTGTTTTTTATGTTTGTAAGTTTGTGTTTCTGTTTGTTTTGTTTTTAACAAGGCACTGTTCTATTTTAGGCACAAATGCAATATCAAAACAAATAAAAATATTTTAAATATTTGAGACAATTCCTGGTTTTCCTACTCTCATAATCAGGGAAAAGAGCTAAGTAAATAGCTTACTTCATTATGCTTATGTGAGCAAAAGTACTGTAATGTGCTTACGGTACGTGCTTACGCGAATATCCCTTTGTAGAAAGAAGGTCAAGTACAATAAAACATACTTTATTAGGCTGCGTTTTAGGTTTACATCTCTGTATTAGAAATGATACCTTCTAGCAAGACTCAATTAAATTTTCTCTTAAAACGAAGCATTGTATCTCAACGCACACATTGTAGTCGAGGTAGCTTCGACATACTAGTCGGGCAGGAATTTTCAGAAGCCAGAGTCTCTTCTCCATATGTATTCCTTCTTATCTGAGAGTAGAAACATCAATTCTTAGGCTAGCATTGCTGAGCTGTATACCAGGAAGACTTTTTATTTTTCCAGTGAATGCTAATATCTTGATAAAGCCATTTATCAGACTACTGGAGAAATAATATGTTATGATAGATATGAAATAGATATGAAATAGTAATATGAAAATCTAGCAACGTTTCTGTTTCTAGGTCAAAATTCAGAGTTCATGCTAATCTTAACTGCCTTCAACTGGAATAATGGTGTTGGCCACTTCTAAATCAATGTCATATTTGCTGTCTTTATTTTTTAGCAATTTCCATCACAGTTCTGTTGAATTTTACTGCTGTGAACCAAACCACACCAGACAGCAAAATTATTGCAGCATTACCAAGATCATCCTCCGTACTATGTTCCCAAGCACACCCTTGCTTGTATTTCACATGAAGATACACACTGTTTCCTTCTTCAGGTCAGTTAACAGGATGCGGTCCATTATCTTCGTACAAACTCTGCAAGCCTCAGCACAGGACAGATTTCTTTGATCTGGCCTTGTCTGCCTGGAGCTTTGTTCTAGCTTTTGTAAGCTGTAACAGCAAATTGTGTAGTGATTTGGTTACTATTACTCAATCAGTTTTAGCTTTAGTTTGGCTTTCCACACCTGTGTGGCATAACACCTATTTTTATAGTAGTTTTACTTTATTTCTGCAGCAAATAGCTCTTCTGTGTTGAGTACCTGTTTATGACTCTCAACGTGTAGTGTAATACGGAGGAGTGTAGGTATGGAATGATAACCAAGGAAAAGTGCCACCAGTACTTACTTACTTATTACTATAGGAATACACCATTGGAAGCTAGGTAAAACTGTATTTAGCCATAACAAAGAAAACAAAGTGGAAATATCCAACATAAACATAACATGCATAATAAAATCAGGTTTCATATGGAACTGAGAACCAATGAAGAAAGAGGAAAGTAGTGTATTCAAAGCCAATGGAAATTAGCACTAGGGGATTCTCGGGTAGGGAAGACACTTCCTTCAACATCACGTTGTTCCTTCTGGTAGAGAATGTGGGGCATTGACAATTTGCCATAAACCCCTCTCCTCCTCCACCTCCTTTTTGAGAAAATCTGGCACCACTGACTCATAGGACCCCACCAGAGGGGCATTAAAAAAGGTAAGAATGACATTAGAGAAAAGGGGGAGATACCAGGGACTGTGTGTAGAACTATTTCCCCCTGCCTCCCCCCCCCCGCCTTTTTGTAATAATTAAATTAAACTTGTAACCATTTTTTCATTAGACATTTTTGTTAGACTAGCAAAAAATTCTTGGCTCCACACATGCAGTGTGTTCCCTTTTTGTCCCATGACAAATTTTTACATGTAAGACTTGCACTTTGCTTGCGTGAAAACAGGGAATCGTGCTGCTTATATGTGATTAAATATTTAGCATCCACATTTCTGTGTGTACTTCAAGAAGAATTGATATAGCAGCTAAATAGATAAGCAAACCCTAGGGTAGCTGTTGCTGTTAAATTCTGCTTTAAGACTATTTTTAAATCTGTACTGCACTTATGTAAAGAAAAAGAGAACCTAAAATTCTTCAGTTTTTTCACATATCCCTGGTTTAAAAAAAAAAAGTTTTATAAATGTTCCAGTGAAAAAAAGTAAATATTTTTTCTGCGCAGAAGTAGCATTTTGATGAGATTAACTCAGTCTAGGCATAATTTAAAGCAGAAAAGTACATATACAAAGATTTTACAGAACACTAGAAAATAAATGCTTTATATGTCTGTTAAATTGATTCCATATGCTCATTAAATACTTTAAAGTGTTATTAACATACTACTTCGGTGTTTCAGTGTTTTCTTTAAAGTGCTTAATTCCTTTTAGAGTTTATTAAGCCATTTGTTATTCTAATTGCTGTAATCGTTGTAAGAGAAAGTGGTTTTAAAGATATACATACCAAGTAATCTATGCAAAATAAAACCTTATTTCAAAATTTGAAATAACTGAATGCAGATCTTTCCAACAATACATACCAAGACAAAATTTTTTTTCCTCCTCACCTCCTCCTCTCCCCCACCAATTCAACTCAAGCCTCAGCAGTATGCATTTGGATGAGTTTATATGTGTAAACAATTGTAGAATTGCCTGGGTTCTCTGGGAGGCCAAATGGTGCTGGTAAAAGGGAGTAGAACTAGCCTTCTGGTCCTTGTGTGCCTTTAAGAGAGCTTTTTTTCACCTGTAACCCCAGAATAAATGAGTAGAGCTTGCTTCAAAGGCAGAGACTGCAATATTCCTGCATCCCTTTATAACCAATAAGAGCGAGTGTCGCTGAGATGCCCAAATTAATCCTCCAAATATTGTGGTACGTAGGTTTGAAATGAAATACGGGTTTCAAAAAAGAGGGGTGAAACGTCTATGGATTCCTCTCACTAACTCCATGGTCATGCCTGGGACTTCTTACAGACCAAGCAGGAGGTGGGGATTGGGACTTTTCTGCAATCTAGTCTTCACAAAAGACAGCTTTCTCTGCTGAGCCAGAACTGCAAGGAGATGGCAAAGCACTGAGCAGAGCTTCTCTCCAGGAGAGGCTGCCTTTATCTTAGGTGGGTGCATCTCCTGCTCTTCTCTCGCTTCCCAGCTTGTCTTTTATGTATGTTTAGAAGTCAGCTTAACTAAATTGAAACAAAGTATTCAAAAGCTAGTGATCTGTTTACCAACGGGTAATTTTAAATTAAATTAGCTATCTCATGCTGTCTGGCAGCCTTTAGTTTGCATCTTCAAACACATGTATCATTTTCTCAAAAGATTACTTTGAAATTTGCCATTTGTGTGACTACTTTGAAAGGACTGGACTTTAAAACTCATTACTTCAAGAAGCTGGGAAAATATCAAAGCATCGCTAGAATGTGAGGGGTTTGTTTGTCTTATTTTGAAATTCTTCCAAAAATCTGGGATGAGACAGGGTAGAATTAGTACCTGGTGAGGCAGATTTTCACTCATGAGCTGTCAAGTCTGTCTTTTTTAAATAAATAAGAAAAAGATAACATAAACAGGAGTGGCAACAAAAAGTACCATATTCATCTCCTTTCTTTTTTTCTAATTCCTTTTCTGTTTTTCTCTACTCCTTTCTATTCTTCTTCTTCCTTTTTATTATTTTAATAAGTCCTAATTCTGGCTTCTTTCAGCATATCTGATGTAATGTTAAATTCTGAATGTAGTTAAATGTGCATGTATGTGAATAATCAATGTGTCACTGAGGCAACTTAATGCACATGGCAGCTGTTATTCCAACTTCGCTACACGGTTGGTTTTAGAAAAATAGTCTTCATGTGTTCTAGTTGTTTTGGTTTAATAGTATGGGTAATTATTGTGGGTAAGAATTTGTTTTCAAAGTATGTTTCTTTTTTTTTCTGGGAAGAATTTTAATAGAAAAGGAGGATTGTCTTTTGAGAGCTTCTTGGCATTTTTAAAAGTCGTAAGCAAGATAAACTACAATTAATTTTTCAGACATAGGTACTGTTTGCTTTTCTGCAAGATGAATTCTCTGCTAATCTTGTAATCACTCTATCAAACTTGAAACAATAAATATTCTAGCTGCCTGTTAGAAAAGTCTTCTTAGAAGTTCTTGTTCTTTCCACAATGGAACCAGGATTTAATCTGCTGGAATTGCACTGTTAAAACCAACAGAAGTCAAAAAAGACTTTGACAAAATATTTTTAGCTTAGTCAAGAAAATTGCCATGCAGAAGTACACTTATAACATGGAAAATTACCTTTTGCTCTCATATTTTCATGTGCTGAAGTTCTTACATTTCAAATGGCAGCAAAGCAATTAGTGGATACAGAAATGCCTCTCACCTTCTGAAGTGGTAGTGCCTACGTTCTTTCTTACATTGCTTTATATTTACTTTGGCTTTGGATCCTGGATATATAAAATGTTAATATGTCAAAATACTGAGTTTCTGAAGAACTAAAAACATGAGAAGGAAGATTGCTAGAGCTAAGCCATTACTCACTGTGTTCTTAATATTTTATGGGTCTATGATACATGTGAGCTGCATTAGTTGAACCGGTTTATAATAGAATATGCTTATGCGCTTTTTCTCTCAAACCTAGAGCAGTTGGATATTTCCTGAAGGAACTGTGGGCCTTGAAGAGCTCACACTGGAGCAGATTTTTCTGAACAGGAGGAGGAGCAGGGAGGGACCTTAACACCCAACCCCCTTCTGCTGCTGGGGGGGCAGGTAAAGGGGTCAAGTTGAGCCCAGGAAAAGATGGGGGGAGGTATTGTTTTAATTTTTGTTTTTGTTTCTCATATCCAAATGTATTTTAATTAGCAACAAATTAAATTAATTTTCCCCAAGTCTGTTTTGCCCTTGAAGGTATCTGGTAAGTGATCTCCCTGTCTTTATCTTGACTCACCAGCTTTTTCATCCTATTTTCTCCCCTTGTCCTGTTGAGGAGGGAAGTGGGTGAGCAGCTGCGTGGGTGTTAGGGTGCTGGCCAGGGAGAATCTACACATTCAAAGATGATGGTAAGAAGTGTTGAATTTTGCTGTTTGATTGTGAGCTACATGTTGCATCTGTCAAGTAGTGTTTTGGCACAAAAAAATGTGAAAAACCCTGACTTACTATACTTTTGCAGTTCACTTTGGAATACATGTGGAAAACCCTTCAGAGACCAGTTTGTAAAAAGCAGTTTAATACAGTCAACTTGCACTTTCTTGCAGATAGCATTCTTAGGTGTTACCAGTTTGTGGTGTGTTGGATACATGTGATTATCTCCCTCTCCCTGCAAACTGTGGTGCATATCCAAGGCTTAGATACATTTCTCTATCATGTAGTTGAAGGAAGTCAGAATTTGAAACTAGCTGTTATGGAAATCACAAAAAAATACCCAAAGCTACAGTATTTTCAGTGTTCCAGTATTTATATTTTACCTGTCCTTGCAGTCTGGAAGGATGGGATTCAACTCATTCAATTGAAGCAATTTAAAATTTATGGACCCAGCTTAAGCCAGTTGTCTTAAGTATTCTTTACAGAGGTAGATGCTGTCAGGGGGCACTTCATCTCATGTAAGACACCTATCTTTTGATGGCTAAATTCACCTCTGGAAATGCTACTTCTCTGTCTGCATTGACATTTTATATAGCCTAGACAATCACTTTCAACTGTGTATCTAACTTTTAAATGGCCAAAGGTACCTGCCATGTGATTTATCACCATAGTCTCTAAGGCTGTGAATCCATAATCAATCATAATCTTTCATTAGCTTTGGATTATTCAATTACACAATAACATTTTGTAAAGCTTACAGGGAGTGTTGTAGCAACTGGAATAGCAATTACAATCTTTACTTTAAATGCCTATCTTTTTAGTGTGTTTTAATAAATGTATGCATTTGAAATAGAATATATATTCTACATTCTACCATACCTGTTAGGAATTCAGTACCCTGCTATTAGTATTGAAGACAACCATATTGGAAGATTGAGAGGTATTTTGCATATATATGTAAAAATACTAAAATATTGATTGTAATATTGGATTAAATTCACATTTATATTTTACATATATTCAAATATCTAAATATATAGCTGAATAAGTTCTGTTCTATGTGAGAAAAAAAATTAATACTGTATTTATTTAGTTTGATTTATTTCTCACTGTATTTATCCTACTGTATTTCTCCTAGGAAGAAAAGCCTGAAAATGAAATAATGAATTTTTTTTAAAGTTTTTTTTTTTTGCTTCTATGAAAATTTTTACAATTTATTCTAAGATAAAATAATGGGAGACTTTTAATTAAAAAAAAAAAAGGAATACTGAAGAATCAGAAGCCTGCAGATTGCTTTTATCTTCCTGTGTCACTGAGGAAAACAATTACAAATTAACCGCTCTTCTGACAAAATATCTGTCCAATTAAAAAATAGCTTTTTGTGCATCCTCTCAAAGCTGCCAACATGACCTACTGTAGTGGATTCTTCTCCTGTCCTTGGGATTGCACCAAGAGAAATGTTTTCCTGATTGCCTCCATCTCTTTTACAGCAATATATTTGATTTTCTATTTTTTGAATTCTGATCACCTTGCTGTTCTAACTGGAAGTCGAATTCAAAACAATGAGGACATAGAAGAAAAAGACATACTTTTTACCAAAAGGTATGATAATCTTCAGATGAAAAGTGAAAATATTTTACATAAAAACATTATTTCAAAATTCAAACATTTCTTATGGAAAGAAAATAGAGAACTACCAGCTGAAAATGAGAAATTTTAGAATAAAAACAGATCCACTTCAACATGGTCATTTAAATTCATTATTAATGAAAAAGAGAAGTGTAAAGATAAAACACCTTTCTTGATATTGCTAATATCAACTACAGCTGCTGAAATTCAGCACAGAAGTTCCATCAGAAAAACTTGGGGAAATGAATCTGTGGTTCATTTCCACAGGAGTTGAGGTTGTTCAGTTGTTTATGCTGGACGTTGAGAGCAAGGGTCCAAATGAGGTCCTACTGAGAGAAAGTGAGCAATATCACGATATTATTCAACAGGACTTCCTGGACACTTACAATAACTTAACTCATAAAACTTTGATGGGCATGAAGTGGGTTGCCTCTTATTGCAGTGGCGCAAGCTTTGTTATGAAGACAGACAGTGATGTTTTTGTTAATACAATATACCTAATAGAAAAGCTCCTCAGGCCTCTTTCACCTCCTCCACAAAATTATTTCACAGGCTGTCTTATGAAAGGGCATAAGCCTATTTGGAATAAAGAAAGTAAATGGTACATATCAGAGGAAGAATACCCAGGTGACAAATACCCTCCTTTTTGTTCAGGAACTGGCTACGTCTTTTCTGGAGACCTGGCTTCAAAAATTGTCAATGTTTCTGTAATGGTAAAATTTATACATTTGGAAGATGTTTATGTAGGGCTCTGTCTTGATGCAAAGGGCATACAGATAGTACCTCCACCTAGTCATTCATTGTTTAACAGATACAAGGTCCCATTTTCTCCTTGTCTGTACAATAATATAATTACATCTCATTACATTTGGACAAATGAGCACATACTCTATTGGGAAGCACTGCAAAAGAAGAACCACATGTCAGACAGAACAGAAAGGCCCATAGCAGAGAGTCCTTTCTTTCTTTGACGATGGACACAACAGCAGATGTTTTCTTAGAAACAGAACATCTATGTAGTGATAACTTTCAAGGTTCAAGGACATCCGGAATCAGGGGTATAGTTTTTGTACTAGGTTGCATTCAAAGGATTTTTCTTCCATAAACTAGGCTTTCCCTGTTGACTGAATACTGCTTGGTACCTTACTTTGTTTTGGATCAGGTGCCAATTAATTCTTATCCTGTTTTAAAACATGGCAAGAGATCATATCAACTATACTGAAGAAAAAGCAATGAAGATGCAATGAAACTTAATTTTTCATTAACAAGTAATAATAAGTTAATGTGTTAATTTTATATTGCTCAGATGTAATTAGTCTACATACCGCTACATTTACTCAGATGGCATTTCAATGTGACTGAAGAAGAAAGCATACATGGTATCCTGTGCTGGTGAATTAGTGATAGAAATATGGATGGAAACTGCTTTTTTTTCCAGAAAATCTAATATTAGGATTTGCCAGATCTCTCTTAGTGCATGCAGCCGCTATCAATCTCTGTAGTCATATATACAAGGAACACCTCACACACAAGATACCACTTAGTTGTTATTATGGAGATATAATGAACAAGAGGAAAATTAAATGCTGATAGAGTGTTTTGACAGGAACGTATTAAATTCCATTTTGGGGTACTCAGCCATGTACAAAATATCCTCATAGCTAAGGAAAATATAAGATGATGCATGATAACCTTGCAAGCTAAAAGTTTCAGTCAAAATTTCTATGTAAGTAAATTACTTTCCAGATTTCTCTCCAACCAAGAACATAAATTATCTGCTACTGCCAATAAGAATTAAGAGACCTTTACATTAATTACTGAGGGGGCCAATTGGCTGCATTAATTGAATAGCTAGAAAAAAGTACCTGTAGCTTTGCAGGAAGCTTATCAGATGCATGTGGGAATCAAAATATCAATCACATAAATACCAAATACTTTAGCCAGAGCTGAAGGGAGAAAGTGAGAATACAATGTATACGTCGCCACTTTATTTTATAAGCATACATTATGATGTTTAATAAAGAAACCTAATTGAATTATATGTCTTCCTGTGGAGAAAATAACCCTTTTCTGTAGTTGCTGAGAAAAATCCAAAATATACTTCCTTTGGGAAATTCACCTGTAGAAATCAAGGTTATGGACTGAGTTTCCTTTTTTCCCCTCTTGGTAAGCAGGTTATTTCCATGTGTTGTCCATTGAGTCCGAAGATTTGAACCATTTAGAGAGAGTCCAAAGGAGAAAAACATGAATTACCAGGAGTCTTGATTAAAATGACCAGCAATGAAAACTTGAAGCTAGAACTCCTTTCTTTATGCCACCTTCTAATTCAAGGTTATGTTACACTAATATGCCAGCAATAGCTTAGCTGATCTGCCCTGGGATAAAGGTAAGGATTAGATTGTACTTTTCAACCCTACAACTAGAGAAAGCCCTGAGCAGCCCGGTCTGAGCTCACAGCTACCCCTGCTTTGAGCAGGGGGATGGGGACTGGACACCTCCTGAGCTTCCTTTCAAACAGCATTATCCTGTGGTCCTGTGATGGTAGGACGTGATATGATTACAGGAACTTATCTAAAGCGTGCTGAGATTCTGAGTGACTGTAGTGGCATTTGGACGAGAACCAAGACACACTCCAGTAATAATAATTCTTACTGAGAAAGGACTCGCTTCAGGGTGCTGCCTACTAGAGCTGACAATACTTGCTGATGCAAATTTTCCAACTAAGTCCAAAAAAAGAGTGCTTACTTGGAGAAGTTTACTGAGTGTGTCAAATTGATACGTGTGCTATGACTATGCAGTTAGAATAATGTGGGCTCTAACAAACAGGGATGTGTATCTGGCACCGGAAAGAGAGAACAAGCCATTAAATACTGCTTTATTTCTTCAATATGTCCTAAGCCCTTTCAAAACATTTTTGTCTGTCCCCAGAACAATAAAGACTCTTTAAAAAGTGCGTGAGATTTGATTCTACAGTAGTCATGGTACAAAAGCACTTGAAATTCATGTTTATATTGTTGTGCTTTGGGGGAATCTTTAAATTTTATTTTGCAAATGAAATCAATAGGCCCTGTGTAAGACATGGTGCTGGTTCTTCAAGGCTGGCTGCAGACACAGGTGAGTTCTGTGATTGGGGTGATTTGGGGTGATTGGGAGTTCTGTGATTGGGGTGAGTCATTGGGGTGATTTACGAACAGTCATGGCAGAGGTTGTGGTCCCTGTGGGAGAGGTTTGAGCTGCATAGTCCTCTCTTCTCTGGAACCATCTTTTTTCAAGAATGTCTTAATTACATCAGAAGCACTCTTACTGCTGTGGGTGGAAGGATATTGGAAAAATAACTTTTCTGCGTTGGGTTCCTGTATTCAGGTAAGATTAATTTCAGGAAATACAAGTCCAAGAAGATTACTGTCTTCTAGTGCTGATTTTGGCTGGTAAAAATGTAATATGTTTTGCATCCAGAAATAATTTAAAGCTTTGTCTGAAAAAGCTAACCGATAATTGGATTTTGTTATTGCTTTTATGGTTGCCGGCATGTTGTTTACTGTTCTGCTTGTCAGTACACAGAACTAAAAGAAGCTGTATTTTAGATTTGGTCTCTTGATCTTTATCGTAGGGACTTCTGTACTTTAGAAGCTGTTGGAGAAGGGTATAAAACTTTAGGCTAAGTTTTATCTGATTTAGAACAACCATTTGTGTAGTTTAGTGTATAGAGATATTCCATTCAGCCATGCCCTATTCAGTACAGTTTTGTTTTATTAATGGATGTATTCATCCAAAGTATAGAAGAAAAAAAATATTAGTGAAATCCAATTAAAAAAACTAATCTCTTGCCTCAGCTATTACACTGATTTGCACTCATAATCGGGGTTGTTTTCCAAACAGTTGCATAACATTTTCAGATGACCAGAGAGCTGTTCTTATGCTGCAGTGTATTCCTCTTCCTTCTAGACATGTGGATAAATTATTTGAAGAGGTCTGCCAGAAAAATGAAGGTGCTTGACACAGAACACACTTTTTATATGCCACAAACACTGCAAGAGCATAGCAAAAGTGTAGCAGTTGTCCAGTATGCTGAATGCCTCGAAGGCCCATGGATTATTTAAATTCTTCGGCCACTGGTTCCTTTTAACAAAAAAAGCTTATAGTTAGCTTATCATAGTTGATGGTCTTCAGCTGTATTGAACTCTTATTTTATGCAAATTCACAAACTCCTTAAATGCTTTTAGAAAATGTTTATTGCCGCTACCATAATGTGATGGTGGCTGTGCAAACAGTTAGCTCTTCAGATGGCAATAATGAAATGGTACTAGGGCTGGAAATTGTGGATTATATATAAAGCTCATACGTAGCTGCAGTATTGTTTTAAAGAAGTCAAATCTATAACAAGAGGGAAGGTAAATAAAGCATCTGGGTGTGTTTCTAGCCATCATTTGTACCTTGATGTAGTCTTTTCTTTCTTTTTTTTTTTTAAAGCTGGTAATGAGGAAGTTCCATATAGTGATCTAAGGACTTTCCTGCAGAAACAAGTGCTGTTACAGTCAAAGTAATTAACATCATGCTTTTTTAGCTTGCCAGGGCAGGGAAGACAACAACAACAAAAAAGCCAGATGAAACTAAGCCTATTTTCTGTTTGTCTACTGGGGTGTGAAGCTTCTCTGCATTTGATCCAGCTGGGCTGCACTGGCCAGGTAATGTCCACAGAGCAATTTCAGTAGCCTATTAGTGGGAATACTTAGCACCTGAGATGAATTTGAGTGACAGGTCCATAACTTGATAGAGGACCAGGTTGTAAGCAGTTACAAATGCTCTGGATTTTGTATGTCTTTTGTTTTAGTGCCCCTGGTCCTTGGGAGAAGGGGGCTGTGACTGGGGCAAGGCCTAAGTAATTTGTAAGCATTGCTCAAACTGCTTCTGTGCCAATTCTCTTGGGTTAGAACTGGCATCTTACCCAGGTGTACAGCGTAAGCTTTTCTTCAAAAGGACTAATGTCCTGCAACGGTTTCCTGGTTCAGCTGCCACCTACTTGCTGGTATGTAGGAGACCCATCTGGTGACCTGTAGTTCCTGAGGCCTCAAAATGTTCTTCTACTGAAAAGCTTCTGCACTTGCTCACATTTTCATTTTTGGTTCTCCATTTCATTATTTTGCTGTAACTATGTTGAGCTTTTTTCCTTGCTTTTTTTTTTTCCTCATAATTTGTATGTGTATATATTTTTGTGAGGTGTTTTTAACAGATATTTGTAGCTTACAGACAGATGCTGATGCCTTGTTCTAGTAAGAAGAGAATCTCCAGACCTTCTTATGGAAGCCTTATCCTGCATGGCTCATTGGAGAGCAGGCCATAAGACAAATAGTGGGGCAGGAGCAGGGAATAGCTGATATGAGACTCGCATCTAAACGCTGGTGGAATGTAGCTTTCTAGCAGCTTTGCATTGTTATAATTTTGGTGATCACGCGTGCAGCCACTGTGAGAAACCTCAAGTTCCTTAGTGGTGCTGCTTTAACCTCTGCTTAACTAACTGTTGACACAAACAGAACTTTATATGCACTAAAACAACTGTACTTAGTAAGTTTGGTTTTGCTGACATGGGGCTTACTTTGGCAGGCAGTAGTTGGCTCCGATATGAATTTAGATAAGTAACTTATTAACTTTCTGGCTAGCATAGTGGGGTATGGGTATATTCTAAAAATAAGAAAACTTCTAATGTTTATTTCATCCCGTCATTGTCAATGGTCTAAGTGTAAGGAGTATCTATGAATAATATATTTGGATGCCTCATACAGACATAGTATAAATACTGAAGCATAAGTAATATGTGTTCTCAATTAAAGCATCTATCTAGAGACTAACAATGTGCCCAATAATTGAGCAATTAAAACTGGCATGGGGGAAAGCTGTTGCAGTAGACCATTCCACAGTTCAATCATATTCTAGGAAAAACTCCTTTCATTGGCACTGAATTTTCCATGTAGGTGGAAAAAATTGAAGCACTAAAAATGTGTTTCCGGTCTCACTATCCCCAAACAGGACAGTAAGCTTGCAAATGTGCCATCTGATGTAGGGACAGCCACTACAGTCTTGAGAGTTGTATTAGACCAGGTTAATCACAACTGTGGAACACTCTCATAGGTAAGAACAATTGCAAAAATGAACTTAAATACTTTGATCTGACTGATTTGTCTGGATGAATTATATCTGCCTGTAGATTCTTATACTAGATGTGCATAGAAACTATAGTTGTACTAATTTTCAATAATGGAATAACTAGGAATAAATCAATGGTGTGTTCTGCCTCATTTCCTCCATTAAGTTTCTTGCTTTGGAATTAACTTCTACTTTCTGTAATATTTATATGAAAACCTGTAAAAATCCAAGATATCTCTTTGCACTTCAGGTATTATTCTGTTTTGTGATTATGATTGTTTCTTAGATTGCCTAATCCCTATTAAAGCTTTCTGAGGACTAGCCAATCTCCCCCACACACATTTTACCCTGATTGCTGAGAGTTTTGCTGTGACTTCAATTCTGTGTTCGTTCTTAGTTGATGTTCAAAATAGACTCTGAGTTCATGCTGTTGAGTATACTGTAGATAAGAAAATCTGAAACTTGAAGAAGCTGATGTAGATATCATATGCTTGATATTTCTTATATAGTGTTGTTGAGAAAATGTGTTAAACCATGCCATGTTTTAAACTAGATAGGATTCCTATGGTGTGAAAGGTCTCGGGCTCTGCTGCTCTGCCTTCTGTTGAATCCACTCAAGTGGTGATAAAAGTTCCTGATAGACAAGAATCTTCTCGAAGCACTTCCTTATTCCTTTCAATGTATTTTCTTTATTTGAGTTAGGTAAGGAAGAGTCACTCAGGAGAAAGTTAGCTCTTATTTTTGACAAATACAAAGAGAGTGACAATTTTCAAGTTTTCATTGGAGAAATGTAAAGCAAGCATTGAGTCAGCTTGGGGGGGTGGAGAGGAAGGGAGCAAGAACAAGTGTCTTGGCCAGTATTTCTTTACCTTTTTAGCACTATAAAAAAGGGTAAGTTTCTCTAGACTTGTGTCTCCTCAGATAATGTTACAAAAATACCCTTCCCTAACCATTACATCAATCAGTCTTTTTAGTATGAAAGTCTATTAACTTTGTTATATGTTAGTTCATGTTATACACTGCAATGTAATGAGGTAGTGGAATTTTACTGGAGACTTTGGTATTGTTCATGCTTAAGTAAAACAAACTAAAGGACAGCCTTGCCCTGGAAATAAAGACTTTGCTTCTCAGAATCTTAGAGCTGTCCATGAAGGATAAAAGATATTCCTGACAACCACGATAACGCTAGCATCCTAGCCCCTTTAACACATCTTTGAAACCCTCCCAGCGTTGTCTGGTATCACAGATAAGTATCTATAGCAAGACTGACTCCAGCGACATCTGGATCAATAGACAAGCGGCAAGAATGCTGCAGAAATATAGTTGCTTTTGCACAAAAGGAAAAGAACAGAAAAAGAAAGCTAGTCTATTGGCAGCAGTGTTGAATAATAATCCTAGATTAAGGGAACAAAGGCACGGAGATGTCCAAGGTGGGGCAGAGGAGAAAAGTTTCAAAGCAATGGATCTCCAGGAACCGGAGACTGCTGTAATTATTGTGGGCAACAAGGCCATTGGAAATGGGAGTGCTTGGTATGACCAAAACAAAACAAAAGCCTCTGAATCCTATGGTGCAATCTTTCCCTGCTCTATGCAACAGGAGCAGCTACATTTCACCTAGGATTGACAGTTAGCAGACACCTATTGTGCAGTCACTATAGGAGCCTCTGAATACAAAATATTTTTCCCCTTCTTATGAGAATTCAGTCTTAAACCTTTTGATTAATGAACGTAATTACCCCTAATACATACAGGGGATAATTTTTCCACCTTAAATCAGTATACCTATTCATGTGGACTCTCAAGACCTTTTTGCATTTACCTGGGGAAAGGTACAGCTAACATGGACAAATCTCCCTCAGGGCTTTGCTGGGTCCTCCACTATTGTTCTAAAATCTTACTAAAAGTTTTACAGGATATTGTGTTTAAAAAATTGATCCATTTTTGACACAATGTGTTGACGATTTGTTAGTAGCCACGGAATCTTGTACAGCTGACACCCGTACCTTATGTTAAACAATGTAATAAGCTGATCCCTGCAACTCTACTCCCTTTACCTGGGCAAGAAACACCACATCATGATTGTGCAGTAGTAACCTGTGAAGCTGGGGGGAAAAAAACAAAACAAACCCACAACAAACCTCGAGAATATTGGATGTGCCATTTCCAGATCCTGATCTTGAACTATGTGTAGACAGGTCCTCATATTATCTGAATGGTAACCAAGTTAGAGGTTATTCAGTAACTACTGAAGTTAAGGTAGCACAGGCTTCACCGCTCAGTCTGAAGCTGAGTGCACAAGCAGCAGAATTGATTGCGTTAACAAAGACTTGCCAGCTGTCCAAAGAAAAGACTATAAATATACCGATCCTCTGTTTGCATTTGGAGTCTGCCACACCACTTATAACTTCTAGTGGGAGTAAATACCGAACTCTTAAAAGCTATACAATTGCCAAAGAAACTAGCTATCATTCACCAGCCAGCCCATACTGGCAAAAGGACAAATTAAGAAATAGGAAATGATCTAGAGAAGTTTTACTGTGATTAGTAATTGGTAGTGTGGTTGTTAGTGATTAGTCAAATCATGTTGTACCTGAACACTTTAAAGGTACGAGAGTCCTATGTAGGACCACATTTGGGGTGCCCCAATTTGGCTGGGACACCTCATGCACATGAATAAGTATTTACTCTTTTAATTCTATACGTCCCAGCCTCTATTCTCAGTTGGCATGGGCCAGTTGTGAGTTTTTGTAATGGTATACAGACTAGATTTTATAGAACAAATAGAAAACTTTAGTTCATAGAAACTTCAAATGCTTGTTTTTAACTTTATGAAGCAGAAATATTTGCCTTTTTAAGCTTCTTGAGAGGCTGTGGGAGTTTATGCTTGTGTTGAATTGCCATTACTGACAGCATTCCGGCATTAGTAGTATAGGCAATAATGAAGTATATAACAAAATCATCATTAATATTTTGGATTAACTTCAGAAGATGACCATAAGCAAAGTCTTTGTCGTCTCTCGTAACTTGATATGAATTAATAACTCTCTTCCTGCCTCCCTGCAATGAATATTCTGCATCAAGAGCAAGGAACAGTGGCTGAAGTGCCGCTCTTTAGGCATTTATTCAATGTATGTCTGTTTCAAAGTGGGGTGGGCTGTTTCTAATATAATACCAAGAATATACAACAATATTTTATGCAGATTTCTTTATTTTATAATTCTGCATTTATATCACTGCCTTGAAAAAGTATTTTTTTAACCTTGTACAACTGTCACTACACGGTGCTGCTTGTTTTTATTAATTCACTTCCAGATTGTAGCGACTGATTTCCCTCGGATATCAAGTGGAATTCAACGCAGCAAAACCTCCTGCATCAGCGTCCCAAAATTACAGAATGGTTCCTGCCAGGCATACCTGCCTAGAAACTACAGAATTGTGTGCTACTTCTGGTGCACTTGATGTCATTTCAGTTTTCCTCCACTGCCGAAGCCTGAAATCTGTTTGTTCTTTAGCATTTTATTGGTGCATTGGTAAACAAAGATGTATAAGAAATATTCAGTAATATATATACTTGTATGCTTTAAAGTTGTTAAAGAGTAGTTGTAGTAGGAAGCTGTTTGTGGGGGGGGAAATATGTATGCTGGGAAATAACTGTTCTTTTCCAAGTCAAAATGTCATGAAAACTTCCCTAACTCCTTCTACTGCCAGTTTTAAAAACTCAAACTGTATGCTTTCTACTTTGTATGTGAATTAATATATGTTCTGGAATTTGAGTGAAATAGTTAAGGGAACACATTGCGTTCCACTGAAACACTTTTTATTGCAGGCTAGGTAATACGTTTTCATAGGTAGGTCTCGCTTGGCTGGAGAATTCCCTTGTGAGAATGAAGTAATTATCTGCTATCACTTTCTTCACTGGGATTGTGACTTTGGGTACCAAATTGCTTGGTACGTGTTAAGGTAGTGTTGGGGAAGATGGACATCTCTGAGTTACTGGTAGAAGTGAGTCTGGAGGAAACCATACGTGCAGTTAAGCACAGGTTGAAATCACCCTTTTTTTTTTTTTTAATTAAGAGAAACAAATACCGGCTATCTGGCCATCTTGGTATCTTTGAAAACTGGTTTAGGATTAAATCTCTTGCTTATTCCGGTGATCATAGCTCTAAATTTCTCTGTCTACTGAGTGAACTATGACCAGACAAAACTCCTCTGTTCAACACTCATTTGGACCTGCTGATTCTTCCTGGAACTTCATCATCCCTTCTCCAGCACCGAGCACAGAGATTACTGTTCCTCAATCTGGTCTCCAGTCCAGCTAGACTTGTATTGTGTTTCTGATAATCATGATGAGAAGAAAGCATATGAACATAAGATTGCCTGTAGGATGACCATTAAAGAATCGCCTCCGTGGCCACCGAAGGAATGTGCGTACTGTCTCATTTGATGTTAATGTAGAGGTACTTAGGATGGTTCTTGAAAGGTCTAAATCCCACTAGAATGGGGTCTGTACGTGAAGATATGCCAGAGGAAGCAAAGCTGTTCTGCTTTCAACATGAAACGCAGTATATTTTGAATAACAGAACTTTGTGGTATATTATTCATGGGTTATTAGAACTTTTGCTTCATGAGAAGCTGTTAGTTTTTATTACCTTGCTTGTCTTCCAGCAGATTTTGAAGAGAACCAAGTATTTTGTTC
Source organism: Mycteria americana (assembly GCF_035582795.1). Lineage (NCBI taxonomy): Eukaryota > Metazoa > Chordata > Aves > Ciconiiformes > Ciconiidae > Mycteria > Mycteria americana. The sequence continues at coordinate 43,861,867 of NC_134371.1, forward strand.
AGAAAGATTGCCTTTCATTCATTTTAGAGACTGCAAGTGTCTCCAGCTGTCTTTGTGTTTGCTTTGGCAAATCTTCTGAGGCTAATGAGCAATTAGAAATTCATTAAGCCTGGAGAAATATCAGGTCACATTACATGCTACTATTCAACTCTAGCTGAGCAGCAATTCTGCTGAATTGGTTGGGAAAATGGATACACCTGACTACTTGTTTCTACTGCTTTATAGGCTGTTAAATGTGAGGCATCAAGTCCTAGCTATAGATCCTTGTGGCAGAGAGTCCTTAAATCTGTGGTGGGTACTCTAGGCAGTATACAGGGAATGCCTGCGAACAGTGTGTGAATCGCACTGAAAGCAGAGTATCTAGCTTGCCAGCTGAAGGGTAGGCATGTTTGTGGAATCCTGTCTGCCTACTTGAGACTCCCTTAGGAAGGCCTTCAGCATGAAACAAAGGATCCTCCTAATTTTGGAGTGAGCATTTTTAAGAAACTTGGGGTTTGAAAATATTCAACTGGAATACAGTCTTCTCACTGAAGGCATTAAAAATAGGAAGCTATTCACACTGCACATGCAGTCTCTTCTGGGATAACTTCTATGACAGGTCTTGGATAAGATCCTGTACCATATACTGTTTTTTAAAAAAACTGTAGACTTCAGTCTACGCAGCTGTTTCAGTTGTTTCTTTTTTTTCCACAGTGTCCAGAGGGAATATTTGAAATACTTCATCTTTAACTGTGAATAATTTGATAAATGACTAGTGTGTGTGGAAAGCCACTGAACAATAATGCACTCCATGCAGAATCACTGAAACCCGTTCTGAACCATGATGCTACTTTAAAATGCCAATATAAAAAAAAATTGCTGAGAAACCTGACTTTCCAGTTATCCTTTTTCCTTTTAAAACTGGTACTCTTGGTCTTCTGATGGCTTCAGTCCACTCTGAGACCTCTCTGGTTTTTTTATAATTGTGGCTTTAGGATTTCTGACTTAACTAATCTGTTCCATATTAAGTTTTTGGAAGAATTAAGAGGAAGGGAGGGAACAATAGCAGATTTGCTGTTGTTCCTAATATGAATGTGACTTGATTTCAACACCCTTACAAAGCTGATAAGCATACTCACATCCATGAGTTGTTCACTGGGCAACTTGGCATTTTATTTTCAGAAATAAATTGTACTTGTTCTACCAAATAATATAGAAGAGAATATAAACAATTTTGACTGGATTTTTGTACATGTAGGACATCCAGGGAATTCAAAGAATAACCAGTTTTTCCATTGTAGACTACCTGCCAAATTTCTTGTACCAGTTCTACATGGATAATTGTAACAGTAGGGTTTTTACCTTAAGCATGCTCTTCCCCCTTTGTGACAGATGGCAAAGCAAGAATGTGATTTTGGAAGATCATGTACAGGCATGCTTAATTCTGTAAAAACCTTGACCAATTGTGGCATTCTTGTATGTGTAGACTAGACTCTGTAGCAGCTTCAGATGTTTCATACACTAGCAGATGCTTTCTTGTGTACTTAATGCCAAAACAGAGTCTTCAAATCCATGGTGCCTTTTCATGTAATGTGGTATTATATTTGTTTTATGGAATGGGTTATAAATTTATTTAATTTTCAATGTGATACATAATTTCATATGAAAATGTATCACATTTGGGTAATCTGAATGACTGGGCATGTACATACTTCGGACAGTTGCAGTTCTGGCATATTCATGGAAATGGAACAGACTTGTGGTATGAATTGTTCCCTACAGCGTTCCTCTCACTTTTGTATCATAATCTGTTCAGGCTTCTATTGACAGATAAACTAAGATTAAAAGGGTTATATTTCACCTGAGCTACTGTTGTTTGCAGCTTCACACAGATAGTACTTTCACAGTTTTTGCAAACGTGGGGGGCTGCCTGTGTGAGATGATAGGGGCTTTCCTCCTGATGGGCTCCTCTGAGTTAATCTTTCAGTGGATATGCCTCCTATCTCAACCTCTATGGTGTGACAAGGCTGTGTCATTACAGCCTGATCTGTGTAAACCCAGAGAACTAACACTCAAGTCCTGGAGGCTAAAATGGGACTGAAACTAGCCTGTTCTAATATAAATGGGTGACAGGCCGAGACTGAAAATTTTCTCAAAGGCTGGATTCTTGACACGCAAAGCCTTGGTGGCGCCTTTAGGTATTAACATATTTTCTACTACAAATTATGCGTGGTCTCTCTATGGGCATCAGATAATCTTTACTGATGTAGGTCAGAAGCTGAGTCACTGACATGCTGTCACCTTGATAAACATGTTTAGAAGCATCTAAGCAAAACACATGATGGAATCTGTCACTTTTTAAATCATTTGTTCATATTGGTTAAAGGTGTCATAATTCTGGTAAGCTGACAAAGTTCAACTACCATATTGAACAGGCCACAAGCCTGACAATCCCTTAAATCGGAGTTTCTAGACACCGCATTTCTAAATTTGGTCACTTACCCACTGTCACTTTGTTTCCAAAATCTGAATAAAATGTACCACTCAGTTTTCAAAATGGTTAGTGGAAACAACATGTCTATAAAACTGTCTCTTAATTTTGTGATGAGTTACATATCAAAGTTGTGTTTCCTCCCTGGTGTCTTGTCCCACTGTATTGCAGAAGCTGTCTTTTCGGCTGGGTGCAGTATTTGGAACATAAGCCAATGGATCGGGTCGGATCAAGTATCTATAAAAAGAAATTATAACTCTTATTAAAAAGACTTGGTGGGAGCAAGGATACAATAAGTGCATACAGTTGTAACATTGAAAAGATCTGAGAAAGACTTAAAGACTTATTTTGAAGGTGCTTAGTCTACTTCCTGTTGGGTAACTTGGACACTTGGGTAACACCGCTCACTTTAGATGCTAATAATAAAGCTTTTCATATTTTTTCTGCCTAGACATCATCTCTATGTACTAGGCACAGCTAAACCTTAATTTTGACCGACAGCTCCTTTGCCAGTAACTCTGTATTTCTTTATGCATCTCCTTTATTCATTATGCCTTAAAGAAGCGACAAGCAGTCTACTGAGTCATTTCTAAAAGAATTTTGTGAGAAAACAATGGATAATTCTTGTCACTGTGCTCAATAAATAAAAAGCCTGATGTTGATAATCTTGGTGTAGGCTGACAGTCTGGAGATGGACCCTTATTCTAAGAATTTCTAATGGATCTGAATACTTGAAGATGCCTCATGAGTTTGAATCTAAGTTTGAGATGTTTAAAATAACTGCTTTTCTTAGGATAAGGATGGAAGAGCTTCCCATTAATTTGTAAGTGTAAATTCTGCACTGTTTTGTCAGCTTTCTCAAGTGATAAACTAGCTGATCTGAGACAGCTTTTGAGATTGATGCAGTAGCAGCTTTGTGCTGCTGCAGAAATAACACTTCGTTGTTCTGAACTATCAATCAGTGCCTTCCAGCGCCACTATGCTCTTAAAGAGAAGACAACTGGATTCAATCCCAGTATCTTAAACTTGTCCAAAGATGAGCAGTACTGTTGAAGCCACTGGAAATTTTATTTCAAATCCTGGTTTTGACTTTTTTTTTTTTTGGCAAAGAAAGAAAAATTAAATGCAGGGAAATTAAATGTGAAATAATCTTTTCTCTCATATTCTCAGAAATCTTGGCGCCACATGTCTGTCCATTTCCTCCTTATCAACCAAATGAAAATGCTTAAATATCCAAATAGAGATTGTGTGCATGCTGTGTGGTGCTTACAAAGATTTGCTGTATTACTTTGCAGTGGCCCTGAAGAAAGTTTCTGGTTTTTACAGGCGATGAACTTCTACCATTCAGTATAATGAGTATGTTTTGCCCCAGACTTAATTAAAAGACCCTGAAAAATTCTTCAACAAAATGCGAAATGGAAAATTCTGATTAACTGAACTAACATGTTCTGTATGAGCAATCACAGCCATATTTCCCACAGAACTGCTGTGGCTGTTTTCAGCTCACCTAGCAACAGACTGTTCCTGACTCCTCAAAGCATGGGCTTCCGAGTCTGTGGGGCAAGAGAATTGCCTGATCTCCATGATTTGGAAACACCACCTGCCTCTGTTACTTTGTTAATATTTCTCCTTCTGTCAGGGCTAAAATAGAATAGCAGCATTTTCTCTCTCTCATAGAGTTTGTTGCTACAAATAGCCTGGACTTATTTGTGTAAGAAAACAGTTGACTTAAATATGGGATTAAAAAAATCTACTTGTACTGTTCCTATCTAGATTGTGTTCTTCATGGTATCTATTTGTTTAGAGTCACACTTATTGCCCTCTATAATGTCTGATACTTATGTTTACTCCAGAACAACCTATTTATTTTGCTGATCCAGCCAATGAAACTAAGGAGTAGTGGAAGAATCTGCTCTGTTCTGTTCATCAAATCCAAATGGAGCATGTTTAAACACATGAAAAAAAATCTTACTTTTCTTGCTTTATTTTTTTCTTTTTTAGGAATAAGTTTTCTTAGATTTGGGAGGAAAATTCAGGGTTTGGTTTTGTTTTGGTTTTGAGACTAAACTAAACAAAAGACTTGTACCTGACATACGTAATTCACAAGTTCTACATCACAAATAATTCTGTAGTAAGTAAATCACAGCATCCCTTAAGTAAAAAGGAGCAAGACTGTTGTAGTGATAAACCTTGATAAAAAGGTAAGAAGCCCGAATATATGACTAGAGCCTTGAGGGTTTATAACTGGCCTGATGTCACAGCTGCCAAATCTCAGTGGTCACCTTCCTCCCTTAAGCATATCTGGAGCAGTACTGCATAAGCAATTCCTATGTGTGATCTTTGGATGTTACTGCAGATTGCTGAAATTTGGAACTCCCCATTGCAACTCTTGGAACTGCAACTCTGAATTTGATGTTTTTACAGGGCGTCATCACCACCAACCCCAGAACAAATAAAGAGAGTGTTAATCTCCCAGGGGAAAAAAAAAAATAAAAAACCACCAACCAAAACTTGTCAAAAGAACAAACAGCTAGTAGTGCGGTGGTTTTGGTTTGGGTTTTTTTGTGTGTGTGTGTTTTGTTTTCTTTCTTTTTTTAAATAAGGGGAGGGCCAGTGCTAACAACAGAATGTATTGTACTAATTCTGGAATGAAAGAGAACAAGGAGTGTTACTGCAAGATCCATTTGCAAGTACTAAACTCCAGTATAGAAAAAGAACATCATGCTCTGCTGAGAGCCAAATTGTTAAATGTTTTGGTACAAAAATCTCATGGCTATAGAATGAAAATGCTGCTATTTAGTACCTGCTTCTTAAAGCAAATAGGCTAGATGAAATATGGAGTTAAGGCAAAGTGTGAACATATCACTTGAAATGTAAGTGCTTTTGTTTTAATTGTTCAATAAAGACAGTGAGATCACTGTCCTTTAAGTTCCATCAGGTCAGGATACTAAACGTTAGCTTGCAAAGCTAACAAATGCAAAGACTAACAAGAAAGCTTTTTGAGCAACCAACAGCTGCGAATGCTGCTTTGGGTGCAATCTATCTCTAAAAGCTGAGAAAATTTCCTCATATGCTGGTTCAGGGTTGTACGTTAACTAACATACCCATGACAAATTACAAATGTAATAGGATCATAGTGAATGCAAAAGGCTTAAAGTTGTATAAGCATGGGAAATCGGAGAATGAAGGTTGCATCTATAGGATTTAGAAGCCAAAACCTGTATTCACTTTATCATAGATATGCACAGAAATATGTGGTTTGGATAAGAATGAGCCATGTTGGCATAAAAGTGCAGCTAACAAAATGTGATGAAAAAGTAACCGGCTGGAAGAAATCTGCAAAATACATTGAGAAGGGGAGAAAAAAAAAAAAAGGAAGATGAGCCTTCCAGTTTCTCAGCAGTAAGGACAAATAGAAAAAGCCTTTTACTTGCTCTGGGATTTGTGACTAAGAGAACTGTAGAAGGAAAACAACCTCTTCTTCCTTGCCTCTCCACTAATAATAGCCCATTGCGTGAGGGTGAACGGGCTGCCTAGTCAAGACAACTATAATCAGATGGAGCAGTGATCTGGGTTATTGAAGTATTAACTGTTATCCAGATACAAGGATCATGTTCCTTGTGTCAGGTTTTTTTAAAAAAAAAAAAAGTCTGAGCTTAAGCTGAGACATGGGCCCACTCATTAAGCATCAGGAAATGAATATACATCAAGCTAGGTAACAGTATGTGCATTTACAGGCTAAATATGTGTAGATAGCACACTATAAATTCAGTACCACTGCAAAATTATGCAATATTGGATTGCTGAGTACCTTTGCTTTTGCAAAGAACAATGGAATGCAGGATACCTAGTCCACCTAGACAGAGTAGGTAACAGTATGTGAATTTACAGGTTAAATATTAGTACACATAGTACTGTGGAGTTCCATAACAATGAAAATAGTATTCCAAATAATTTCAACAAATTTTATGAGAATTGCCTTTGCTGTTTGATACAGTTAATATTATGCTATGCTTTTCATATCCTACAGTGCTACAAAGCACTATGACGATTTTGTTTTAGTATCAGAAGGGCTAATAGTTCCGTTTTCCTCCTTGTGAGCAAGCAGTGAGGTGAGTCAGCACTGATGTGGAGGACCTTGCACAACTGGGCTATGTGGTTTCTTTCTCATGGAGCGGATGAGGCATGTTAGCATAGCAAGGCAGAGGCAGGAGAGCCTAGAGGCAGAAATGGCTCAGGACCTTAACACAGGAATCGCATTGGACTTCAGCATGAGACAATGCCAGATAACTCTCTAAAATTCTTGACTTGCAAAACTTCCTTGACAGTTCAAATTTGTGTTCACTGTTTTCTCTTTTTTTTCATGTAGTCTGCAAAATTCCTGGTAAGCAAGTGATAAAATTTCCTGTGTTAAGGTGCCCTGCCCTTTGTATTTGAGTTATCTTAAGCATGAATATCACATGATATGCAGGGAAAGACCGCTGTTTACTTTAATGATCTTTGAATCCACGTAATAAAACCCCCTTTGAAAACACTCATTTTGAAGGGTTGTTCTTTCTATTAAGACTGGGTAGCTAAATTATAAGCAAGAATTTATTGAGAATATTAATTCTGTGAAGCTATCCAGCAGACTTGGTTAGATTATTTTTTAAATGCATAGTAAGAGGAATATGAGAGAATATGGAGGTAAGAGCATTATTAACATATGTATTATATATTTATACGTGTATTTTAAATATATACATATATATGTATGATTAGGTGCCTGTTTAAATAGAAGGCTCCGTATATTTATTTTTTGCAGGTTCATGGGGAAGCTTGGAGTTCTTTTCCAGCAGAAAGATAATAAAACAAGTTCAGGCAGAAAGTGCAAACAAGAAATTTTGCAGGTCTTGTGGTTTGGTTGGATTTTTTTTTTTTTTGCTTTAACTTACACTATATCGTTCAGCTCTAATCTTGTATCTGGAGAAGGATTGATCAGGATGTAAGAAAGGGTGTTCTGATGATCATTCATTTCATCTAGAGGACAAAAAAACCCCATACCAAATTAATTATATTTACAAACACATTGTGAAAAGTATGATTTATGACAAACTAGTTTAATAAAAGACCATCATAGAGCTGTGAAAAAGTGTCAGGTGTCAAAGTGATTTCAAATAAGTTTAGCAACTTCTTTTCAACTGTACTTGAATTGGAACTATCTGACATAGCATCTTTTGAGTTATCAGCTCTCAAAATATCCTGTTTTCTTTCTGAATGTTCTAAAAATGTTCTTTCGCATTTTTTTCAGTCATAGCAATTCCGAATGCAACCCAATTTTAGTTTAATTTACCAATCTGTCATGTGGCTTATGTTAGTAGGTGGGAAGTAGGGACTTCCATCCTCAGTTGGCATTGAGTTCAAGTGATAAGCAAGGTTAAATGCAGGTGTAAGGCATTCTCATCCTTTTCCAGGTTTGGTCAATATAAACCTTTTTTCCCTTTCCCTATTTATTTAGTAAGCATTTTCCTTTTATCACCTGTGCCAATGGGTTGAAAAGTGAATGCTGTATAAACAGAAATTGGTATTTATTTCTTGCATTTTTAACTGTTCTTCTAATGCTATGTTGTAAGTGAAGGCTGACAGAATTTTTTTTTTTTTAAGGTTTTTGCCTAGTTGAGTCTTGCTCCACTTTTGTAGCTGTCATTGCAGTATCTTTCATATAGCTTTCTCTTGGTATACTTTCTTGGGGTGCTACAGTGAGACTAGTTTTAATTTGATAGGACTAAAAAGGAGAGGCATTTCTTCTGTGTTAATTCCTCTGTTCAGCATTTTAGGGAGAATGATTTGAAAGAGGACAGCCCCATTCTAGTTTCAATGCAATTCCTAAACCTTTTGTTAATGAAGTATTCTTGATATACTGTCTGTAGGTTGAAAATTACTGTATTGGGTATTTTCTGGTATGTGTAATTCTTCTACACGCTTGTATCACATATTTGCACCACCATAAGTACTTCTGTCTAGAAAACAATTAGATAAGCTCACACAGACTCTTAGTATAGATGCAATTATATAGCTAAAATGGTGGTTTACAATACAGCTTATTTCTGTAAGGGGAAACTGATGCAAAGTATTGTAAGTACTTATACAAGCACCTGTACCACCATACTAACATCATCACACCTCTGCTAGAGGCTTGCATAGTCAAAACTGTGTTGTGTCTCAGTCGGCTTAAATGAATTCACAGTTAATTGAATTTCAATTTGGAGGTCTTAGAGGTTATTAGGCTATCAATGTAAAAAGGATACCGAAGATGTGAAATTGGCTTTAGAGATCATCCCCATACATGGAGATACATAAGCAGCTGTGATTTTTGTTTCCTGATTGTTTGTTTTTTTTTTTCCACTCTTCTCCGCACATGCAGAGAGATAGCACTAAGGAGTATGTTTAACTTCTGCAGGGAGCTAACTGGCATGATTGAGTCCTGCTAGTCTGAAAGAACAGGAAGATTTAAAAGTTTCTATTTCATGTTTAATATGTAGTGGGATGAGTGGGGAGTGAGCTAGCTTTGAAGGGGAGTGAAAGGCTTCTGAAATTTCTTTCTGAATGTGAGGGAGGGTGGAGAGATGGCAGTGGGAATGTGACAACCCAAGTTTGCAGCTGACTGTGTGTATAAAACTGGTTTGTGGTTCTTTGAGGGTTTTTTGTTTGGCTCCCCCACCCCCCCTGCCCCCCGAATGTGAGTGTTCCTGGGGTCGTAAATGTAGAAGCTTTCTTTATAATGAGGCGCAACTGTAGGAAAATAGGGAAGTGACCATGAAAATTTATAAATCAGAATCGGGGCAGATAAATGTAATCAGGTGAAGCATTTACCCATCAAGATTTTGCTGTTCTGCAGATGATGTATAATCTTCCTAAATGTAAATAATGAAATGAACATTTACTGTTGGCTTTTAACTAGGATTTTAAAAGAAAAGCAGGAATAGAACCGTTTTCTTGTTATTAGTATAAATATGAACCAAATTTACAAAACTTCTTTGTGGTTGAGCAAATGTTATTGTGGCCTGTGCCACTCCTGGAAAATATTTAGTCCTGAATCTTCCTGCAGAGAGTCATATAGTATCCACAAAGAAAGCAGGAATAGTAATTATCCAGTAGGAGTGTGGGATAAAAAGGTTGTATTTACATATCTAATTTGCAAAGATTGAGTAAAACTGTAGCCATGTATTCTGTAGCAGCCTTCTCTCACAATTAAGTTGATTTTGTATTAATAGCAACAATAAGAACTACTGTCGGGTAGTACATTGCTATTGGTGTCAAAAGATGTTTTGACCCTGCATTAAGAATGTGTGTAGTTAAAATAGACAAATAAAAATATCCATTCTGCAGGAAATACCACATTTACCTTCAGTGAATGGATATTTTAGGGATAAGTCAAATGTCAAAATAATTGTGTTGAAAAATGAAGAGTAACACATTTGTAAAACAGTACATTTTGGATTCTTCAAATGAAAATTGAGTATGGGAACCCCAGTGTTGGTGCTTCTGAAGTAGAAAGCACTAAGCTCCATATTGGACCTACTATGCAGACAAGTAAGTTGGGATCTAGAAATTCTTGATGTTTCTAGGAAAACTAGAACCCATAGTTCTGGGGGTTTCCACACAACATGCTACAAAGCCAAGGCCATAGAAAGGCAACCCAGGCAGCTGTGGTGCATATATTAAAAAGGGTGTTACAGAGCTCTTGTCAAGAGCTTTAAAAAAACAAACAAACAAACAAAAACACCACAAAGAAAAAAGCAACCCAGCATCATCCTTGCTGGAGAAGGACTTGATGGATAAAAATGGCATCTAAAGACCTAGTGAAACGTACTTCATAAAAATGACTTTCATGTGACACTTTGGCACTAATTTTAAAAATTGTGGGGAAAATGCAATATCCTTCACATATAAACAACTCTCCACCTTGACATATGAGTGAACTTCACAACATTTCTGTCTTCATCTATATTTCAACAAGTACGTGGAAATATGGCGCAGTTGTTCAATGACAGGGGAATATTTATATATTCTGCATACACGTATCATATGTGCTAAATATAAATGTGACTGACATGCTGCCTTCTGAGCTTTCCATCTGAAAATAGGAATGGGTGATAATAGAACTCATTAAAAACACTCCAGCAAGTTTCTCTCAGTAAAAAAAAAACCACCCAACCAACAAAAAACCCCCCATGCCCAAAACAACAAACAGAACCGTTATCATAAACTTAATATTTTGTTTATGGCACCCTCAGTTCTTAAAAAGAAGTTTATCTTGCATAATACTAATGTTTTTATTAAAGTAGTATAGCAATCATACCGTATCCTGCTGGAGAAAGGCCCAGATGCTTCATTCTGTTTTTCACAAGTTCAGCAAGCTCCTGTCTTTCTGACCTCCTGTAAAGGTTCATTCGCTGCTGGTTTATCTTCTCAGCCGTTTTACCAGAGTGTCTCGGTACTCTTCTGCTCAGCCGTCGGGCCCACTGCATGCTTTTTCGTCGTAACAAGGGATGATCAGACTGATCGCTAGATGTTGAGTTACGATGATTACTACGATAACTAATCTGTTCTTTGGTGTCTTTAGTGTCTTCCCATTCTTCCACACTGATAGAGATTTGAGACTTGAAAGGAAAATGACAAGAGAGATTAAGGGCTTTAAAAAATGGAAGCAGATTAAGATGTTCTCTCCTCTTTTCAACAGTGCAGTTGAACATGAGTTTTGGTTGCAATGGAGCTGAGGGGATTCAGCTGTTTGTACTTAGCAAGTGTTCCTGAATTGGGCACCCTTTAATACACTTTGACTTTTTATGTAAAAAGCTCATTTATGTTATAAATACATTTCTCAAGTGCAAAAGCAGTTAAGCATTATTCAGTGCCTCATGCTATTTTGATTCTGCAAACAGCTCCAGCCTTCTGATACTGCTTTTCCTGAATCTATGAATCTCTTCTGAATGACTTCTCCACTTTCTTCCAAGTCTGCATATTTTTAGAAATCCAAGTTCTGTAACTGCTTTTTAGATGTATGTAGTGGATTCATTAAGTGATAGTTCAACTTTGGCTGCACTGTTTTGAGTACTCTTTTAAGACCCCAGGTGGAACATGCCTGTTACTTGTGTTTCAAATTCCCAGGCATTTTTGACCTTCCAGCACATAATATCTGGAGTGCCTGTGTGTCTGAAAATAGGGACGTATGCAGTAGCCTTCAGTATGATTCAGGGCACCTCTTGCAAATGAGGCAATTAATTCCTACCTTAAAGCATAGTGATGTTGCCTTTTCACTCATATAGTAACAAGAAAAAGCAGCCTTAAGGGCCAAAATCTGGCCCTCTGTTGCTGTGTTTCCTTCCTGCCACCCAAGGATGGCCAGTAGCATATGCATACAGCAGTACTGAAATAAGTCAAGTGGACGGGCTGCATATGGAGTTCTAACACATACAAAAAGATCATAGGGTATATAAGAGGAGACATTTCAAAAGATAACTTCAAAATTGTTTTAATGTCTGTTTTACATTTAACTAATACTTTTAGCTTCTAGTTTCAAAACTACTTCCTTGTAATCCTGAGTTATTGTTGTGATTTTTGAAATGTCTTTTATTGACAATGAAATAGTGAAGCCCTTGCTGGTATCAGGACAGTCATATTACCAAGTTAGTGATGACTGATTTCAGTGTGTTGAGTGTTTAAAATAAATAAATGAAATATAAAACAAAGATGACTTAAAGTGGAGCTGGCTCAGTTTGTATGACTCCCTGAGAACAGAAAGAGTTCACAATATGATGGAAGTGATCAATGAATAAAGCAAATTTAAGTGAAGAGCTATCGAGGTTCTAAAGGCCTTTTCCCATTAACAAAAAATCTGAAAGCGAGATTCTGTTGACCTCATGAGTGTTGAATATAACCTTTCTTTAAGAGACTTAGCACCCTCTCCCACACAGAATCTGTAAGGTTCCTGGAGTCCATAAAATAATATTTGATATGAGTAAGTCTGACAGTGTGAGAAAGATACTAACTTTTTCACTTTTACACAGACTAGCTTTTATCTATGTAAAAAACCCCAAACAAACAACAAAACAATCAAAACCAATAACTAAAAAGAACACTAAATATGCTTACGTTGTAGCACTTCAAGTAAAATCACATTTTTAATATTCTAGACCAAGATCTTGCATTAAGCCTCATGCAAAGACCCACTAATTTATTGCGGCTCTTCAGCTTAGTCTGCAATAGAAAGGTTTTTTTTAAAAAAAATTACATGATTTTTGAAGTTTTGTTGCTGACTCAGCTGATGTTATTTTGGGTAGGGCATAAGAGAGAACCCTGAATCCTGGGTACAGGAATGCTATGTGATTTTTTTTTGTTGTTGTTCTTTGTTATTTTAAATTGACGTTTTGCATGTATTTTACAGTGTGGATTAAGGTAAATAAGGTGCTACTTATGGTTGGGAAGGGTCTATTTGGCGTGAACAAATCTGACACAAATTGAGTATAAAGGATGGTCTTGTTTTGCTTTTCTTCCTGTCTGCATTGGTCGCTTTCCTTGTCTGACTCAATAGAACAACCATCTGGACTTGCTGGCAGTAGTATTGGAAAGGCAGAGACCAATCGTCCTAATTATTACAGCAGGGTAAGTCATATTTTTTGAGCCAGAGATTAATCAGGAGAGGCCAAGTAAAAGAACAAGTCTTTTGATTCTATGGATCTGTAAATCCTTAGCTTGAACTTTTGAAACACTGGGATAGGTGAGTTGAAACTATAAATGAGGGTGACATTTACTTAGGTGACTTCATTTTTTACAGTGCCTGTTGAGAAAGGTGTGCAGAATGGCCCTTCCCTGTATGCAGGAGGAAAAAATTAAACTGTTTAAGGACAAAGCAAAACCAAAGAAACCCAAACTCCCTTTCAAAGGTAGCACAAAAGCATGCCTGCCAGTGGCACCTGTTTAATACATAGAAGATAAAAGCCCAGCACAGAGTACTTCTGTGTGTCCCCATCTGTTTTAATCAGTCTCAAACTTTCCTTAAAAATACTTTTGTAGCTATCATTAATTTATTTTGAGGTTTGGTTGCTTTAATTTCTTTTCATTTAATTTCCTTTTTGCATAGCTTGTAAACCTGCCATATGAGAAGCATAACATGATATGGTGTCACTACTACTATATAGTAGTAATTGATCATCTTATGTTTTATGAAGTGTATATATATATATTTTTTTTTTTAGTTCATTTAAAATAGAAACATGGTGAAACCTCTGGAAAATAACAAGGTGCGTGTTAAGTCTTTATGTAATCACTGCTACTTTTACTGGGGAAAAATCTGTATGTCACACAAAGTGAAGAAATGTTTGCCTTTAAACTTTTTTGTTTGTTTGATTGATTTTTGGGGTTTGTTTGTTTGTTTGTTTTTTTAAAGGCAGGTTCCCATCTCAAGTATCCGACTGTGTGCCCAAATGAGTATGATTGCTCACTTGTGCTGCTGGACACCTGTGACCCACAGGGTTTTTTCCACTCAGGAAAGGTGCTCTAATAGGTTGTTTCACACCCTTATTTAAACATGAGCTCAGGTTGGCCAATGTGTGGCAGGAACAGGAAGGTAGTGTGACGGTGTGCTTCCCCTGCCCCCGACCTTTATCTCCTGCAACCCTGCTCAGGTGATAACCACCGGTGGTGGTTGTAAATGGATACACCTGGTCATGATGGCTGCATCCAGCTCAAAGGGGATTCAGGAGACAGATAACAACACAATAGGCTAGGGCTATTGTGCAATGCACCCACCGAAGAAACTAAAATCTGTGGTTGGCATGCAAATATGACTATGGGTCAATCATCTTATCCCCCACAAATAGTGAGCAGCCCAAAAGCCCTTTGAGCTCTCCTGCACAGCAGCAGGCTGCACACCAGGATCTCCCCTTGGGCAGGGACGCCTCTCAAGGTTACTCCTCAAGGCTGAGAGATTCCTTGCTGCAACAGATCCTTGGTAAGTGACTAATAGCATGCTAAACCTTGACGTCTTAGCTAAGTGATATAAAGGATTGATTGTGCCTATATAATCCTTTAGACATAAACGTTGACCAAGTCTGGGACTAGGACTGGAACTAGCTGCACCTAGGCTCCTCTCTGAGAAGGAGTTTAGAAAGCAAGGGGATCCTTTTCTGAACCTCATGACTCAATGGGAAGGTCTCCCTGATAGTTTTGTCTGACCCTGTTCTCTATGCAGTAAATAGTCAAGTGTACCTTGCCATCGAATCTTGTTAAAACACTGTTGCATTGAACTTTGTTAACTCCCTATTCTATATCAATAAAGTATATTTTTACTTCTCTCTTATGAGTGAAGTGCACTCTCACTCTATGCACGACAGGTGGTCACAAATACACCAGTGTTCATATTTGAGATGGTCAGGGTGGCTGTGAGTATGGTGGTAACAGCACTACAATACCAAATATCGATTAGCTTCTTGGATCTTTGTTCCCTTGCCTTGCTGCTCCCTGGGAGTTAAGCGTGTAAAATATGAAACAGTTTTAATGTGCAGATTTATCTATTCTGTTCTGAAGCAATGCCTTATTTTTACCTAACTGCAAGTTTTACGTTAAAATAGCTTTACTGTTCTGTATACCAATAGTCCTTAATTGCATCTAGGGTTCTAAGCATGCTTTTCTGCTCCAACAGCTGTCTGAACCATTGTTAAGTACAGCCACATATTCCTTTTATGACAAACAGGGATTTTTGTGCATTAGCATTTAAGGAGTTTAGGATCAAGGCTTTCACCAGACTGTAAAGATGATCCGTTACCTTCAGAATTCAATAGGGGCAGGCCCAATAGGGACCAAATTCCACTGGGCTTTTTTGAAAGTCCTAGTCTGTCAGCTTTCAGATTTTTAATAATTTGCTTGTATCCAGAACAATGTTGCTTTAAGCTTTATTTACTCAAGCATGATCCATTGCATAGTTCCATTTCCTGTAAGGATTTGACTCCCAGGGTTTAACCCAGTGTACTGTTTTTGGCTGGAATAGAGTTAAATTTCTTCATAGGAGCTTGTATGAGGCTGTGTTTTCGATTTGTGCTGGAAACAGTGTTGATAACACAGGGATGTTTTGGTTATTGCTGAGCAGTGCTTACAGAGAGTCAAGGCCTTTTCTGCTTCTCACAGTGCCCTGCCAGTGAATAGGCTGGGTGTGCACAAGAAGCTGGGAAGGGAGCACAGCCAGGACAGCTGACCCCAGCTGTCCAAAGGGATATCCCATACCACATGGCGCTGTGTTCAGCAATAAAAACTAGAGGAAGATGAGGGAACGGGGGACTTGTGGAGTTATGGCGTTTGTCTTCCCAAGCATGCATGATGGAGCCCTGCTGTTCCTGGCTGAACACCTGCCTGCCCATGGGAAGTAGTGACTGAATTCCTTGTTTTGCTTTGCTTGCACACGCAGCTTTTGCTTTCCCTATTAAACTGTCTTTATCTCAACCCACGAGTTTTCTCACTTTTACCCTTCTGATTCTCTCCCCCATCCCCCTGGGAGTGAGCGAGCAAGTGGCTGTGGTGCTTACTGCCTACCGGGCTTAAACCACGACACCCAGAAACAGGCAGACAATAAGCAAATACTTACTTGTGAAGCCATTTCTCGTGACTGACAAAGGAAGGGGAAAAAGAAAACAAAAGACAATTTAAACAGAAGTGAATCTAAAGAAACAAACATGGACTGTTTAACAGGAACCACAGAAAATCAGCTACACAGGTAGTAAGGAAGACTTCATATCTCTTTTTTTTTTAATGAAATGGAAATGGTTTGAGTCATAGGTGCAGGCCATTGAGAGGCAGGCTAGATTTGCTTGTTATTTAGTAACTAGATCACTGAAAACTTGCTTTCTTTTTAAAGGAATTATATTTATCTGTCAGAGTGAAGTGAGGGTTTCTTATTTGCATAGTACAAAAAGAGAGTGTCAAAGGAGAAATTGTACATATAGAAATTAATATTGGCATATTTTGTTCTTGTGACTCAAGTTAACCGTTAACTGACAACTTCCAGATGTGTGCAATACAAATTAATTTTTATTCGTCTGTTTAAACTCAAATTGATATACGCATTGGAGGTTCTCTGAGTTAGAAACCTTCAAATTATGGTTAGAAGTTCATCATTCCTGAGAAAAATAGCAATTTACATTTCTCTAACCTCCATTTTAATGATCTCATCCAGCAATATTTTAAAGCTGTTTCTGGCTTAATATATTGAAAAGCTAAAATGATATCCTATGCTAACATTATTGTATTAGTGAAATTAGTCGAAAATTCCTTTAACTTCAAAAGAAACACTTTGGAGAAAGATTAAAGCTTTCAACATCTCTGCATTTGTAGGTATCTAGCCATAAAGACCACAGAAGCAGAGCTAGATGTTGCTCTTCTGTATTCTGGGGAAGAGCTAGGTCAGGGAAGATTGCCCTGCCCCTCTCTAAGGGGGAAGGGTTTCACAAATGCTCACCCACTAAACAAGAAGCTGCTGAAGTATTTAAGTGTGAAAATACTACTGGGGGGTCTGCATTCGGGGCCCTGAGCTTTTTAAAAAGAGTAACAAATGCTCTTACTTCACTTAATAAACAAAGACAGTGCCACTCTTCCACATTAGTCCAGTACCTGACAATTTGAAAACTTAACTATATTTCCCTGACCCCACCCTCCTTCTTCCTCTACCTGATTTAACTCAAAACTCTTAATGAGATTACTTGTGAAAGCTGGTAGGAAGTAAGAGTAGAACTCCTCTTATCTATTGGACAGTGGCTTCCATGCTGATTTCAGTGTCTGAATGTTTAAGAAATTGCTTCTTTGTAAAAGATAGTAACTATCTTAAACTAAATCTGGGCCTGGTCTGATCAAGCACTTGAGCAGCTGCATGTGTACAGGCTCCAGAGGTTCCCAATGTTACGGTAAAATTGTGAGTTTGGAGTTCAGTGGCTGATGATCCCAAACTCTGTTTTCAGAAAAACATTTGAAAGATCTTTAATTTATCAGTTAAGCTTGCCTCAGAAGACTTACTGGAGTGTGTATGCTTACCCCCCACCCCCCTGCCAAAAAAAAAGTTCATGTAGAAAAGATGAGTTTTACTCTTATAGTTACCCCTCCCCTGTACAGATGCTGTTTGCCAGTCAGCCTGTACGTTTGAAAGCATGTGAAAATGCAGAAAGGAAAAAAATGGGCCACCAAAATGCACTTTTCACAATATGTTGTATGTTCACAGTTCAACTGTTCTTGATTCTCTTTTTTGGACCTGAAGTTAAATAGCCACCTGTGAATGTGAGAATGAAGCATTGCCATGAATTTTATCTTACTTATCCATATTTAATGAATTCTTAAAATCTGGCGTGTCCTCTGTTTTGCTGAAAGCTATGACAGACTTTTTTTTCATATTAGCAGTGATGCTGCTTATATTCTTCTCCAAGGAATGATTTTGATGTATTATATTAATGCTGCTATATTTAAAAAAAATCACTGACATTATTGCAGTGGCACAGTCCACTGGCTAACCTGTAAAAGCCACCTGTAGATGTATTGGTGGTGCACAAAGAGAGACACTAGTGAACTTGGTGCAATCTTGCATAGCTTTTTCTAACCCTTATTTTTAAATTAACTTTAATTGAATGTTTGTTATTTCCTTCAAGATAAATCTTGCAGTTAAGCGTTACATGGCTTAATGTTTTGTAACATTTTTTGGAAATATGGAAGAGAAAATACAAATTGTCAGTTTTGGAAATCAGTAAACTATGTCTGAGTATTTCAGAAGAAAGGAGAAAGTTGTTTGCTGTTGCATTTTAGAGCTGTATCTGAGCCATGATTTAATGAGATGGCAGTATTAATGGTCACGTAAACAAATGGCTTACACATGACAGAAATAAAAGCTGCACAAACAAGAAAAAAGTATGTTAAATAGTCAGGAAAAAGTATTTCTGTCATTCTTTTTACATATATAGGGAGAAATGTATACGTTCATATGGCAGACATATAAATACATATATACAAAAAATTACCACTGTTTGGCAGCTAAATTTAGAGAAATCCCACAATACTTTTAATAACATTAACTTATTCTCTTGCTGCTCATTTCTAGTTAGAAGTTCATGTGAATACTGAAATGTCGCCTGTTTTGAGATATAGTGTTGACATTCTTGTCACACCTGATACAGGACCTGGCTATACAGCTTGTAATGGATACTGCCGTTAGTCACCACATGCAAGTTCAGACCAGAGCTCACTATCCTAGCCTGACCTATCTACGCCTGAGCTGCCCCTTGTTTCAGTCAGTCAGTTCTCTGTAGGTGAGCACAGGAATAAAAGTCAGTATGTAGACTGGCTCTGGGTATTCATGAAGTCTGGGGAGGAATGTGAGGCCTGAGTTAATGTGACCATATGCATGTCAGCAGAGAGAGACCTTCAATGGGTTATTGGAATTCTGTGCATTTGTAGATATGGCATTCACAATATTCTTTAAACCAGTGGTTCCCACTCTTATGAGGACCAAAATGTTGTATGCTCTGTAATCAAATCCAAAGAAAAGTATAGTAAACTGACATACCTCAGATGTTGTAAGCTTTTGGGATTCTGTCCTATAGACTCCAATTGGAATGTCTCCTGTAGAAGAACAAAGTTTCTGATATAGTCTGGCATATGTCCTAATCCATAGATCCTCTTCTGTGATTTTCATCTGAACAAATAATAATAGGAAGGAGGACTTTTAACTCTTGAGGGCTTATCACTTGTTCACTATACTACTCTTAAAAAACTTTTAAACGAAGCACTAGCTGGTAATGATCATATTGGAAGTATTGCACCTTTGCTCCTCAACAAATCTGGAACTTCTACTGAGTTTGTAGACACTGTTTCTTTTGTTCTCTCCCTGTTTGGGAGACATTGTAGTGCAAATGGTTCAGTCTTATGAAATTACTTCTGTTCTTGTTTTTAAAACCACTTAAAAACTTATATGGTATCCTTCATCTAGTGTTCATATCTGACTAAAATATAAAAGAATGAACTAAATATTGGCAGCAGTAAGAAACTGGTGATGGACAGACTGAAGAACACATGAGTATTTTGAATGCAGCCAGATAACTGTTTGCTAGACTGCAGGCTGAATATCTGGGGAGAAGGGAGTGGGGAGAAAGTAATATACTAAGCATAAATGTCGTAAGAAAGTCTTAAATTAATCTTAAGTATTTCATTACTATTACACTAGCTTTATTTCAAGATATGTGAGCCTCTTTTCAGAGATTCAACTGTCTTGTGTTCACTCTAACAAAGCTTAATGATTGACCAACAAATGCATAATTGGTTTTTATTTAAACAACTTTCTTAAACCATCATTGATAACTTCCTTTTTGAGAACAACATCCTGCAATTCTTTATAGTTGCCCAGAAAGCAACTGGTAAATAACTCAACTTCTATTCATCTTTTTGCCACCTGGGGTGCGATGGGTATGGGAGAAAACAGAAAAGTGGGTTTTATTTTTAATATAAAATAATTTTTATGGTTTTCTTTTTTGTGTGTATACGCATATAAAAAAAGATATTAAAAATAACCTCTGCATTGGGGAATATTGACATACATAATAACAAGATTACTTTTGAACTTTGACACCTAAACTAAAGTAATTTAATGTATCTTATCTTTATGTAAAATCCAGTTGTGCCTTTTATTGCCTATGATGGAAATGGGTGTTGTGAAATAGCATTGTGTGTAAGTGTTAGCCAGGCTGTACAATACAGGTAGTGCTTCCTGGTTTTTATATACTTAATTTTCAAAATTGGTTGCTGAACTGCCATTGCTATTTCATATAAAATGCACTTTTCCTGTGTTTTCCTGTCTTTCCTATTTTCCTTTGTGCTTTATAGAATGTATTCTGTTTCCCCTTCCTTGGGGGGAAGGGGTGAGCATGTTTTTTGCTATGGAAGTAATTAAAAATGGGTATGTTCTCTATCTAATTTTCTTGTCTTCTCCCCTGTTGAAAAAGGAAACAGATGGCCTTTCTTGGACTTTCACAGAAGGAAGTGCCATACAAAGAATGTAGAGGTATTTTTCAGGCAGTACAGAATCTTCTCTGGTACTCTGTAATAATTTTTTTTTCTTTTTGTAATAACTTACAGAACAAAGAAACCCAGATCCTGGTGTGGTATCAAGTCCCAGCAGAAGTCTTGTGATAGAAATCATATAGTCTTTCACAAATGACTGCGAGATTTTTTAACAGGAAAGATGGAAAAGAAAGAAAAAAGCTTTAATGAACAGATGAGCAGGTAACCATTAGCACCATGTGTGAATTTCAAAGAAATTGTACATCTGTGTTTACAGTCAATCTCTTTATCTTTTAAGTATCTTAATCACTGTAGAAATAGCTATCCCTTTCTTTGTGCTGAATCCACTTACATAAAATAAGTTTTCTTATTTGGTTCTGTGTATGCATGCAATGTACGTACGGGATTCAAAGAGACTAAGGCATAATAAGGGACCATGAAAGTGAAGATGAATGTAGATGGAAGATCAATGACAGCAAGGTGCTAGCCTTGTTAGGTGTGAAATTATACTAATGAACTCTTCTGTGCAAAAGAAATGCTGTGGTATGTTAGATGGGTCTGTAGTACTGAGTAGCGGGTAATACTAAGGTGAGACTGCTACTATTTTAATTCAAACGAGTCATTTGCCTTCGCCAATCCAGCTTTTTTTTAAGGGTTGATCTGCCTTATCTCAGGTCAGGCTTGTTGCTCTGCTAATAGAAGTGTTTTGCTGATTGCTTAAAAGGTAGAAATTAAGCTAAATGTAGAAGTGTAAGCTAAAACCAGGAACAGACATTAGATCAGCTAAGATCACAAACATTTCTCCTCCCTATGAGCTGGGCTGCTGGAATCAGAGGGCCATGTGGGTGCTCTGCTAACTGTGGTAGGACTGTTCATTGTCACCTCTTCTTAGATGTAGTAGGGCAGCGTTCAAGACAGGCTACCAATCCTTGTTGGAACACAACCTGCAATTAGCTCTTTTGGCTTAATGCAAATATGGAGCAAGCAAATAGGTTTTAATAAAGAAATACCTTACAAAGGTGTTATGTAAATCCTTTAGAGTTATAGCATCTAAATTTGTTTAAACTCAGAAGCTAGACCAATTTAATTTGATACACAGTGATTCAACTATTTTAATTTTTGTACTGGTAATCTTCAGTTGTGACAGGGTAAATGCCAATGAGCATCTTCTTGAAAAGAACAAAATTTTTTTGTAACCTTATTTGTTATCTTGGCTGCATCATTTATGTTATGGAGTTATCACTAGATTACCAAGTGTATTCACAAGGATTTGCTAGACCAAGTTTTCATTTTCTAGTCAGTGTCCTAAAGATAATTAGAAGGCTTTTCTTTTGGCCTAAAATAGGAAGCACCAGATGAACCCCGCTGTTTTCTATGTCATTTACTCTGTTCCTTGTACGCAGAAGAAAAAGATGCTGTACAGAAAAGGATGGGACCATGAAAAAGAACAGAGAGAACTTGCTGTCATAGTATTTGTAACTTGGAATAAGAAAGATAATTCTAGAAAAATGACAGTTCACCTGAGCAGTAGGAGTTCAAAGAAGGAATGGGTGGAATTTGAGTGAGAATGAGTGTGTCGGGTTTTTTGTTTTAAACGCTTCCTGGTGACTGGTTTTACTCTGTCAAGTCATAGCACGACTGATCATGTCTAGGGGCAAATATAAAATATTGAAGTTACTTATGTGCTGGCAGGAGTTGTTGATGATGACAGATCTGTTTCTATATAGGTGTCTTAATCTACTTTTTAGAAAAAATTTTGCCATATGTGATGTTGATATTCTGGGACATGATTAGAAACATGCTTTATAAGCAAATACATTCATTTCTAAAACATCTAGAATTCGATAAAAGGCTTTACATCTGTTGGCTTATCTGCTTTTGGTACCTGTCCATATACATTAGTGTTCTATATATTAATGACTTCTTGAGAAAAGCTTAGCTCCAGGAGTTTTTCTATTTACATTGAATTTGCCTTCAGGGAATTTATTTGGAAGTAGAATTGAGATGAAAGAACACCTTTCATGTACCAAATTACCAAGTAAACTAATTTCGCTGAAAGAATGTTTAGCACCTGAATACAAAAGCAACCGCAGGCTACCTCTAGGTATAGACAAAATAGGTGGCTGCTTAGGTTAGCAGACTACGTGGGCCATGGTGGTGTTGCTGCTTATTCTGCATAGCTAGATCCTTGAAGGCTAGTGCTGGGGGCTGCTCTTTGGCCATCCCAGTGGATCAGGGTGTGCAGAAAGGTGGTCATTGCTGAGAAGCGAGGGCAATATTATCCTCTTTTTCCACCCTGAAACCAGCAACTACTACTTTCATTTGTCCTGACCCCATATTTTCTGATATATTGTTTCTTCAACTGTCTGAGGCTGTTGCCCTTCCCTTATCCCCACTGACTGTCATCACTTTTTTGCATGAGGAGCTCCGTCCTGGATTCTTGGGCAACAAGGTTCAGTGCTGCCTTTTCTTCCCTCGCTGCCTCTTTGTAACCACTGCATATATTTCTTGTTAGGGCCAGAGTGGGTTACTTTAAGATATGATAACTGGTCATCTGGAGGTCTAGCTGACATGAGTAAGAGGACAGGACACAATGAAGGAATTGAGGCCTCTATCAGCAAATGCAGATGACTGATAAATCACTCATAAAACTAATTCTGTTGATTTTCATGGTTAGAGACACTACTTTGTGGGAATGGGCACTGCCTTTTTGTTGCAGAGTACGAGCCTTATTAGTTTGCACGATCTGTATTTTATGTAGGCCTTATCAAAACTATCCCGCTTATTTGACTGTGGAGAGGTTCACAAAAAATATATTGTTTAACAACAGAATTTGTGCAAGGACAGGGTGATTTTTAGGTTGATAACTGAGCTAGTACTGTCATGTGGAACAAGCTCCTTTATCTTTTGCCTTTGATTGTTCCTGGTACAGACACGCACATTAATGTCTTACATGTAGGAAAACGGGGTCATGGAATAATTAAGTACAATAAAATAGGTGGTAACAATGCATGTCTGTGTTAAGATAAGTCACATTATTGTTCATAGTACCTGATAAAGCAGCGTATCCAACATACTGATGCTGAAAACCCTGCCAGCAGCGAAGGGCAGTCGAAACATAAATGCCAGATTAGATCCCTTCTCCCGCTCTTTCTGTTAAGGAATTAAAAAAATAGAAAATGCTTTTAGTGCTGGTTTTGGAAGGACTATAATAAAAACATCAAATTGATATTACCTTGAAAGAGGTCAAAAGTGTAAAATCCCTTTACTCTGAATATAGTTTCTTGCTACAAATATGTAGCATCTTTGTTCAGTACTTACAGTTTTTCAGGTTCAAAGATTTTGTTAAATGCATATGTTGTTTCAATCCTCACATCTCAAATTGCATGGGCATATTCTACCAGATCATTTTAAAAATGATTGAGGGATTTCAACTGTGCTTAGAGCAAAGCTCTTGTTATTCCCGCTCCAATTCCTTGGTGCTGACATTCAGGTCCAGAAAGTCTACTAGGAACAGGAACATGAAACATGAACAAAATCTGATGCAAAAGGGAAGAAAAGGTATTTCAGTGAACGTGAGGATGTGAGAACAGATCAGACATGGACTGGGGTAGAAACTTCTTGTTCTGATGCTTCTAGGGAAGGGATGCAGAAAAACATAACTATAGTTATGCCTTTTTCTTATCACGTCACTTGCAGAGGAATCGCACTGCAATGTGCTTCCTATTCCTTCAGTTATCAGAGAGTAAAACTACAGGTTGGAAGTGATTCTGTTATTTTAAGAAGAGAGGAAATATCAAGCTTTCAGTTCAGAGATGTCATGAAGAATAAGATGTGTTCTCAAGGTACAGAAATGTTACATGTCTCGGAATTGAGACACTTACATCCACCACATATATGCAGTAGTACATGCTGGGGACCGAGTGGCTGGCAAGCAGCTTGGCAGAAAAGACCCTGTGGGTCCTGGTGGACACCGAGTTGAACATGAGCCAGCAATGTGCCTTTGTGGTGAAGAAGGCTAATGGTGTCCTGGGCTGCATTAGGAGGAGTGCTGCCAGCAGGTCAAGGAAGGTGATCCTTCCCCACTAGTCAGCACTGGTAAGGCCACACCTGGAGTACTGTGGCCAGCTCTAGGTTCCCCAGTACAAGGAGAGATGGAGCTACTGGAGGTAGTCCAGAAAAGCACCACTAAGATGATCAAGGGACTGGAGCATCTCTCCCATGAGGAAAGGCTGAGCAAGAGCTGGGACTGTTTAGCCCAGAGAACAGTAGGCTCAGGGAGGATCTCATCAATGTATATAAACATCTGAAGGGAGGGTGTAGAGAAGACAGAGTCAGGCTCTTTTCAGTGGTGCCTAGGGGACAGAACAAGAGGCAATGGGCACCAGCTGAAACACAGTCAGTTCCTTCTGAACATCAGGAAACACATTTTTACTGTGAGAGTGACTGAGCACTGGCACAGGTTGCCCAGGGAGGCTGTGGAATCTCCCTCTTTGGAGATAATTAAAAGCCCTCTGGACATCATCCTGGGCAACTGGCTTTAGGTGGCCCTGCTTGAGCAGGGGCCTTAGGCAAGATGACCTCCAGACGTCCCTCCCAACCCTAACCATGCTCTGATTCTGTGATATGCGAATGAGCAGTCTGCTCTAACTAATGGTTTTGTTGAACAGCAGCATTCTAACCCCGGTTTGTTGTTGTTGGATAGTCTGGTTGTACGTGTTGATTTCTGTGGCTTCATATGAGTGGAGTTGAAAAAGATGTCACACAAAAAGAATTTCCTCTCCAGATAAAAATACACAGCAAATAACTCTTAAAAATATGACATTAATCTGTCCTTTATAAAATGTCACCTCTGTCAATCTCTTCAGATTAAAGAGGTTTCAAAATTTTTGAGGAAATATAATTATTATTTCAGGGGGTTTTTTATTCCAAACATTCCTATGTTCTGACCAAATACTATTGGCTTGTATTAGAGTTTCTTCTCCATGAGAAATGCATACATACATATACACTCATGCTCTCTCACACACATATGCGCGCACACACGCGCGCTTTGATGGCTGAGCAGCAAAGGGGTGTTTCAAGCAAGTTGTGTACTTCTGACAGTTGAAAAAGAAAGCAGTTTGTACAATTGTACAAAAAGCACTTTACTTAGATAAGCATACCATTCTGCCATTCTGATGTAAGCCACAGAAACAAGAACTTATGTATTTCTTTTGTAGTTCGATCTCATATTTGAGTGCTTTTCTTTTAGTGCAGTTGGACAAAGTAGAAGATATTTTGCTTCAATTGCTATTGAGAATAAAAACTTGTGTGTGAATTATGGAAAAGGTTGTAAGATTTGTTTTACAACAAATACTTCAAAATTAAAACTACATGCATATTATAACATACATTACATTAAATCCTCTTAGATTCATGCCATAAAATATTTTATAGGGAACTGGCTGTGAAGTGACTATCCTCCTATCATGTGACTGAGGTATTAAGTTTATCCTTCCATCTGTTTAGAGAAATTTGTAGTAGATTCTAGTTTTGTGCCAAGAAAGGTGGGATAAGACAAGAGATATTTGGGGAATAATTTGATTCTTATCCAAAATTCTGATGATAAACATAAGGATGTTCCTATTTGTTTTATTTTAAAATGGAAGCTTAGAAGTTTGTTCTCCCCCTTTATTTTAAATTTCTTATGTTGTTTCCTTCTATCTCTTATTACAGGCTTGCTTTTTTTTTTATTCTTGCTTAAAAGAGATTTGTGAGAAATACAGTTTTTACTCAGGCACTTTGCATTGAGTTCTGCTTTGTTACTTGCAGACTTATTCGATTCCCAGAGAATACTGCTGATGTAGAAGCCAGAAATGTGCCAGAATGCCCCAGCAGTTTTATTTCACAATAAGTGTGATGTCCAGCAGCTCCTTCCCTGACGCTTTTTAGAATTAATGAGGAAGGGGATATAACTACTTAAAGAAAATCATAGGTCATTTCTAGGAACATAAATAAAAGATCATGGCATGAGTGTGTCCTGTAGAACTTCACATATATAGATGACATTTTAAGACACAGCTGTTAATAGATGGAGATCTTTACTTCATCCTCAGTCTTCCTGTGTTTGTGGCTTTGCTCAAGTCATGAAGTTCAGAATTTTTACTGCCTTCTTCCTAAGTAATAACAGGTGTACATTTGTGGTTTTGAGAAGTTCTTAGCATGTGCTTCCTCCATGTAGGCCATTTAATTTGAAGTTAATTAATTATTTCCTTTTGGGTTTGCATATTGTCAGAATACCAGAGAATATCTGTCCAGAAGGTCAGGTTCATAAGGTTTTCAGTTTATTTCCCTCTTTTCTACCTCCTTTATATTTGTATCAAATACTTTTTGGGGTTCCTTATCATGGTTTTACCTTTTTACTATTTCTAAATAAATACCTGTTCCTTCATGACAGTTAATTCTATTATACCAATAACAAAGTACCAAGCCCAAACTAACCTGAAGCCCTGTTTTGGCCACTCTGTCAGTGGTTGAAAAAGATCTAGGGCCCATCTCAATTTAATATATTCTCCTCCAATATAGACAGTAATATGGGAACTGCCATGATAGGCTGTAACTGTTGTGTACAAACAATGCAAAGTTGCTTTAATAAACATACAAGGATATGGGGGTGGGAGGTCATGCGAGAACACATAAAGGTGACAGAGGTCACCTTTTATTACAGGGAACAGGCGGTGCTCTGTTAGTTTTGGTAAATGTTGGGTTTTGCCCATGTCAGATATAAGACTGATTAGAAATCTGGGCATGGAAACCTCTTTACAATACCTTTCTTGACATAAGGGATTTTGGATCGATAACACTTCACCTCTAGAATGGTTTACAGTATTTTGGACTATGTGTTCTTAATTGATTCTGTTCTACCTTTTTGGCAAGGACAGATTTATTTTCTGTTGTTGATCTGGAACAGCTTTCCAAAAACCTGCCAGTTCAACAGCCAAATGTGTATGCTAATTATTTATACAGTTTTAGAATTGTAGCTGATGTAAATCATTAGACATCCATCTGAAATAAGATTTACACCAATTAAGAGGTACCAATTTATTTTTTATAACCCATATATCATTACTGCTTGCTATTGAGGAGCGGCTGAGGGAGCTGGGGTTGTTTAGCCTGCAGAAAAGGAGGCTGAGGGGAGACCTCATTGCTCTCTACAACTACCTGAAAGGAGGTTGTAGAGAGGTGGGGGTCGGTCTCTTCTCCCAGGTAACAAGTGATAGGACAAGAGGAAATGGCCTCAAGTTGTGCCAGGGGAGGTTTAGACTGGATATTAGGAAATTTTTCTTCACCGAGAGGGTTATCAAGCATTGGAACAGGCTGCCCAGGGAAGTGGTTGAGTCGCCATCCCTGGAGGTATTTAAAGGACGTTTGGATGAAGTGCTTAGAGACATGGTGTAGTGGTGGTTTTGGCAGTATTAGGTTTATGGTTGGACTCGATGATCTTAAAGGTCTTTTCCAACCTATATGATTCTGTGATTCTGTGATTACTTAATGTTACTTCAGATCTGCTTAAAACCTGAAAAATATTAAAACCAAATGGGGACAGAATGCCCTATCCTTAATTGAAGGTGAAAAAAGCTGCCTGGCTTTGTGTATATCACTGCAAATATACTGGGCTATCCCAGACAGATTTCTGCTCCCCTAACATGTATGTGCTTAGCCCTGTGGAAGATACAAAATCACAGTATTGGTTGATTAAAAGATAGAGGAGTTTGCACATATTTTAAAATGATCACTTAAAGATTTAGCATTTTATCCTTCAGTTAGGACCTGCGACATTTACTAGGAAAATAAAATTTTAAAAAATCATAGAAAACTGAAGTGTGAATCTTATCCAAGACATTCTAAACCCTTTCTTTCAAGAAAGAGGGAGTGGTTACTTCATTTTTTCTTATCTAAGACAAGTGGAGAACATAAGTTTGAAGTTTAGACCATGGGTGTTTTGTTTTTCCTTTTTGGGGTTTTGTTTTTCCTTTTCTCTGTTGTATAAGGGCCAGGCTTTCTCCTATGTCACTGATGAGTTTGGTGTTCAGAATTATTTATCTCTAAAATGAGGAAAGTTGCAGCTGCAACAGCAGATGGACTTCTCTGATTTGCATATCTTTCTTCTGCAGCCCATTAGGTTGAAAAGTCAATTTTGCGTGTATGTTTCAGTGCTACCTGAAGGCAACTTGCCTGACTTTTGTAGTCTTTCTGAAAATGAGGTGCTTAATGCAGAAATAACAATCAACTGTACGTTTGACTGCATTAGATAATTTTTACTCAAGTTTTTAATTGCCTTTCATTTTGCATGAGGGTGCTCTGAAACATCAAATGAACTACAGCACCACCTGTGAAGTGCTCCCTCCAAATGTTAAGATGAAATGAGTGGGAAATATCAACAGCAGGCAACTTCAACAGCAATGAAGAAAATGTTCTTTCTTTAAGATAAATTATCTACCTCTATTTCAGCATAGCATAGTTTGGGTAGGAAGTTAACTAACCGTTGAGCTTCCAACCTGTATTCACAACTTTACGTTTGCACAATAAATTAATAAAGATAGGGAAGAAATAATAATATTTCTAATTATTTCCAGAACCTTTGCTGGAAAAATGAAGGAGCCTCTGTAAAGCAAGACAACTGAAATAAAAATCCTAGTTTCACTGCACTGAAGTAGACAGGCTACAGCGCACAGAGTATTCCAGAAGCAACTGTAGTCACCACATACTAAGAAAGCTATTACTATTCTTACCTGCCCTTATCACTAAACTGTATGGATTAAGGGAATATGTTTAAAAAAAAAAAAAATTGCTATCGGTTATAGTACACCAAGGAACTAAGTTAGGTTGGAACATAGTCTTGAAGGTGCCATCCAGCTGTTGGTACTTGTTCCCCTAAATAAACTGGCAATGCATGATTCCAGCCAGTTCCAGCTTATTCTTCCTGAAGGTACCATTGAGGGAGTGCTAAAATGAGGAGCCACAGGTGGAAACCTTAATGGATAATGGGAGCGGCATAGTCCAAATGA
Organism: Mycteria americana; assembly: GCF_035582795.1. Classification (NCBI taxonomy): domain Eukaryota; kingdom Metazoa; phylum Chordata; class Aves; order Ciconiiformes; family Ciconiidae; genus Mycteria; species Mycteria americana. The sequence goes on from NC_134371.1 coordinate 43,891,450, forward strand.
AGTTGTGCCTCTCACTGCAGACTGCTCCTCTCTTTGTGTAACAACTTTTGTCTAGCTTCCTCACAGTTCTGCATTTGATGTGCTTATCAGAATATTACCTAAGAAAGATTAAGCCTTCGTTCTATTTCAGGCAAAGATCAACAAATCACAAAAGATCACCCAGATATTTACATCTTGTGGTCGAAATGTAAGCATGATAGTCAACTGGGTAAAAGATTGACTTCTAATACTTATCCTATCTCATCTAGACAGGCTGAATTTTTGCAGAATTCAATTCCTGTGTAAGAAACTGGGAGCTGGCCTGTGAAGATAAGTTTGTGTGAAAAGGCTGTTTTTCCATTAAATATATATTAAAATAAACTATGTCAACATTACACAGTAAATAGTGAAATATCTGAAATTCAGTGAAATATCTGAAATCCCTAAAATCTAGGAAATTTACTGTACAGCTAGGCAATCGAAATAATAGGCTAATTCTGTAAAATGATAACGATTTTAGTATGAATTTGAATTTGCTAAGATATGTAAGATATCTGAGGTGAAGAGATTGGGAGGCTACATGAGAGAACCTAGCAGTAATATCTAGATAGATAGCAAGGGGAAAAAGAGATGACTGGAATGAAAGATCTCTGTACTTGAAGACTGGCACAGTGATATTATTTGTCTTACTCTCATAAACTCAGAAAATGGCCTGAAAGATCATGAAGGTGATACTGTAAGTTTTGTGGACCGCAGAGGTAGGTAGGTCAGATCACCAACTAAGATCTGTGAAACCGAGGTTTGTCCTGGAATTTACCAAGTTAAACAGATGCACAAAGTTACTCTGTATGCTCTATCTAATGTTTTGGCAAAAGTATTTTGGACAAGCAAATTAAATTAAATTTATCTCCCTATAGCTTCCCTGTTCCACAGCTTGAAAATGCCAACACATGCACTAGAATGTATGGAATATGAAGGATTTTTCTAGCATTTTAGTGTTACTATCCTTATTGTCACTAGGACTGCCCTTTGACAGAGAACAATTGCTGTTCTCAAACTGTCACAATAATGCAAATACCCCATACAGATACACAGAAATGTATACAGAATATGTAATCATAGTTCCTCTAAAGTAAATTGGAATAAAAAATTCATTATAATAAAAGCGGTGTATGTTTTAAGTGTTTAGTCAGTTAAGACATTTTGCACTTTAATTGCCTGTGGCGGCCTCTTGGAAAACCATATTAGCTCTAAATTTTCAGTTATCCAAAAATATTCAATTTTCCTGGAGCAAATTGTGTCCACCTCTGTCCAGAGGGTTGGTGGATTAATATTATACCGTGAAGTGATGGAACTCAAATCAAACCTGATTCTTAAATGAGGGTAGAATTTGGAAAAAAATAATCTTTTACATTAGCTCTGCAACCATAAAATCATTTCACTGTTTCCACTTGTTTTGAAAGCATTGTCACAAAATCAGAAAAAGTGTTCAAATGATAACATTTAAATTGGGGATGGGGGAGGCAAATCTCCTTACCTTTTCTAATTTGGATAGAGCAAGAGAATAGCAGTCTTTGGCTCTGAATTGCATGAATCTCATATTGGCTGGGTGAGTTAGTTCTGTGATAATGCTTAGGCTTGAGAACAACCTGTATTTTAAAAGAATGTAACAGTTATACCTCTAATTACAACAAGTCACAAATATAAGTCTCTACATAATGCTATAGCTTGTGCTCATGTCCGTGCTTTTAATGAAGTGCTTGAAACCTGTGGTGGTTTTTGGCACAATGAAATGCTGGTATAATAGTAGAGGAAACTACAAAACATTGTCGGTAGAATTCACGAAGAAGCAAACGTACATTCAAAGGTTGAGCTTATAAAATATTTTAATGCTAGAAAGGAACCACTTAATTTCATTACCAGAGACTTTATTAAATAACTTCTAAAGTGACACAAATCTGTAGGAAACAACAAAAAAATGCAAAACTATACAGCCTGCACTTAGTATCTGGTTGCATGTGAACTACCATTTTATTAGAACTGGCTTATGTACTCTTTCCATTTTTTATTTTTTTTGAGTTCTGTTTTTGTGCTCTGTGTCCACAGACTGAGCAACATAGATGAAAATTGATACTTCTTGGGAGTTCAGCAATTTAAATTGCTGCGAAAATGTATGCTTACGTATACTTATGTTCTCACTTTGAAATATTTACACATACAAAATATTTATAAGTTAACACTAATTCAGGCTTCCAATAACAAAAAACATTGAAGAAAGTTTAACTCTGATCTGGCTGATATACACAGACTTTCATGAAGCAGACTAAAGAGTCCCTCCCCAGCCCTCAGGGCTCTAAGATCTAGAAAGAAATTTGTAGTTTATGCTATGCAAATACTTAACAACTTGGAATAGAACTCAGATAATTATTTGAGTATTTCCTCTACAGATTAGTGTCAGAAAATGAGATGTGCATTTGTAATCTGTTCTGCTGATCCTGAAAATACTTATCTACATGTGACAATAGATAATTGTAGTACTAATGACATCATTAATGTGGCTTCTGTTTAATTCAGATAAAAGTTAAAGTGTTTTTTCTGAAAGCTGAATTTAGTAAGTTAGCGTCAAATGGAATCCAATGTACCTTTTTGCAAGTCTTTAGTCTTTTTTTCCCCTCATTTTTGTAGGGAGGAACTTCACTGAAATGGCAATTCAAGCAGAGCCTAAATGTGGGGAAACGTATATCAAAACTGTCTGTCAGTACGTGTTAATGCCATCGTATTGCAATACATTTTCCTAGGTCTGTTGATGCCAAAATGTAGGCTGGTAATGATCACGTGATCCCAAACCATGTTTTAACATGATCATATGATGGTAGAAATGCTAGCCATTCTTATGCTAGCAGTTATCATGTCCCTGTGAGTAACCAAATATTAAATGTGATCACATAAGGAAAAATGGACTTGGCAAACTGGGTGAGAATGTGAATCAATGACCGTTTGTGTGCACTGGAGTTTGAAAGGTATTGTGCATGCTCAGGAATTTCTGTACCTTTTTAGCTCTTACAGTCAGACTTTGATACAAACTCTGAGTGATGCAGTATTGTTATACAAAGTCTACTTATGTCCTACTAAAGATTAAGCCCTTAGGGAATGGAGTCTACCTACATAGATGAAATACATGATAACTTACACCCTTGAGAAGCAACTGTGGTACATCTTCACTTGTATGCTATGTGTTATAAAAACCTGTGAAGTGCTCATGAAAATTGAAAACAATCCTGATAGTATCACACTTGTAGGTATAAACTTGTACTTATTAAGTAGCTTAACAAATGTGTTAAAGTTCTGAGGAAGTAGAATAAATTTCCTCTGCTTTAATTCTGTATCATAGAATTACTTAAGCTCCTGCTGGCTGGAAATTTTCTTGTATTGCTGTGTTAAAGGACAGGCATTGATATTTGAAAACTAACAATATAACATTCAGAACTAAGAGTACAGGAAATTAAAAGCTGATCTAATGATAAAATATACATAACTTACAGAAAAAATACAGGTTACTAGGTTTCTCTTAAAGACAGGTTTAGTTTACCACCAAGATATGAAAACTGATTTATATTGGGAAATCAGTTTCAAACCTGGTATTGGTAAAACTCATATTTTACTTAAGAGTGCCTTTTAGCGGAATTAGGGGAAATGACTTTCCAGGTAGTCAGGTCCCGATTGCCTCTTGCCCTGGGTGTAAGACACACTGCCCGCAAGCTTTCATCCCTGGAGCAAGCTACTTCTGTGCGAAGATCCCTCTTTTCCATGCCATTCTGGTAAGGACGGACTGGATGGGGTGGAGAAAGCCCTAGTCAGCCTGATGGAAGACATGTGTTGCTGTTGAACTGGTATTTGGGAATCAGACAAGTGAGAGAGACACTTAATTCTTATAAACCAAGAAACCAATGTAATGCCATCATAACACCTCATTTGGTTTATCTATAAATTGCTGCTGACTGCTAGATATGAGCCAAACTATTGACTTGTTAGGTGTACTGCTGTCAATAGGCTTCTTGCAGTATTTGAAACATAGTCTTCAAGATATTAGCTATTAAAAACTTAAAAACAGAGCTTCCCAAACACCAACATTTAAACCCATTAATTAATAGAAAGCAAGAGTAAACATAAACACTCCTTCCAGTACAGCCCTACTGCCTGAAGCAACCCACTATTTTCCTGAGGTGGACTCATAACTGTTAATATGGACTCAATGGTTGGCTTCATATTTCATATTAAAAAGTGAAAAGAGTCTCTAGGACACAGTCTAAAACTAGTAATTTCTCCTTGTACTTTTAAACTATGCTAACTTGTTTTTTCCCCATCTAAAGGATTAAAGCTTTCCTTTCTTAGTCAGTGTCACCATTTGAGTTGCGCTTCTTTACTCCTTTTAACTGTAACTAAGTCAGATAAGCTAGTGTTGTGACACAGTTTTAATTGGTATGGAATAGTTTCTAGCCTTAAAGGTGCTAATAACCCTGTTGTCATAAACAATGCATCTATCTTTAAGGTGTGTGTAGGGGAACTCTTCTGGCAAAGCAAGACTATTAATTTATGTAAATCAGGGAATAGTGTCAGAAGAGGTATTATGAGAACTGGCAACCTAGGCCAAACAGTACTGCAGCACACTTACATCACCTTTTCTGGCCTGTCCACAACCTTTCATGAGGTGAACTGATCCGAGTCAATCAAATAAATGATTTTAGATTAGCCTGATTCTTCTGAATGATTTCACTTGGTATGACTTAAGTGGAATCTTCTTCATGGATGTGATATCTTTGAGATCAGCATATATTAGCAAAACTCCAGTGGTTTAAAATCCTTCTTTAACGCTACAGTTTGTGTTACATGCTGTTGTTCTCCACCATGTCCAGCCTCTTCTTCATTAGTTTCTGATATTATTAGCTATTATTAAGTAACAAAAAAACCTTTAAACATATTTTTAAAGTTCATTTACAAAGCTATTCACCTTGATGCAATGAATGTAGTTTACTCTCTAGAACAGGTAATTGGCACTACCTTATGCCTCTTCACAAGGCTTACTTATTTCTACAACTTTCACATAATATAAAAATGCAGTGAAATTATTGTATGTGTTCTAGGAAAAAAATTATAAAAAAATTATAAAATACAGTACTTGTGAAAGTTTACAAAGTTTTTTGGAAAAGTATTGTTAAGTCTTAAACCAAGATATTTATTCTGATTTCTTCTGATATTTATAAAAAGTACCATGCAGTCTTAAAATTATACTGAACCAGATATATAGTTCATACATGAATTAAAGCTGCCATCTAGTTGTAAGCATTGTTCAAGACAAGTGAATGGTTATATAGTAAGTTCTAGTTGGATACCTATGGTATGTAGTGTACTACTATGGTTTGGGTTTTTTGGTTGGGGTTTTTTTTAGTATTTTTTACAAGGTAGAAAACAACTTCTGGAAAAATCAACCCGTACTTTCTAAGTTTGATTTTTTTAATTCAACTCATTTTTCTGTTTTATATTTGAGGCTAAAATATATTTCTGAAAAACTTAAGTGATGTATGCCAAATCCTCAGTGAGGTACCCTAGCTCAATATGGTTAAGATTAGACTTGAATGATGCACAGATTAAGTTCATTTATAGTTTCTAAATTAAATTTAGGTGTGATTATGAAACACACACACCTGTGCTAGTATTGGGTACAAATTCAAAAACTCAAAGGTAGAAAAAGACAGAACTAAGGTTTCTCGTGCAACATACATTTTGCTTCTTTTGAGCACATGCAGAAACGCTAACAGCATTTAACTGCATTCTCACAAACAGTTGCATTAAAAAAAAAAATCTCCCCATTGAAATACTTGTGTTTTAATGAGCTCAGTTTTCTGAAACACTGAAAGATTCAAAAGACTTTTACTATGCACCTCTCTCCGGCCTTAGGTGGAAGGCTTGACCCAGAAAAGGGCAGCAATATTGAATGATACTGAATCCTCTAGGGAAGGACTTCATTTTGTCCAGGTCTTATTAGAATGAACAACAGGAAGTGCTAGGCTTAAGCCCCATATTAGGGAGGCATTTCACACTTGCCTGTAGAGTGTGTTTTGTTTCAGGGGGAAAGGGGGGGTGGGGTGTGTTGTTTTGTTTTGCTTTTTTTAAGGAAATAAGAACTTTTTTCAGTTTAAAGGGACATGTATCTTTTGGTACTTGTTGAAACAAGATATTTAACACAAAGTGAGGCTTTAATCAGGAGATGCTCTCAAAAGAACAGGAAATCTGTTTGTTTAGCTCTTCATCACAGCACTGCCTTCTCAGCCTCTTTACTAGACTGATAATTTTTTCACTCTGTATTCAGTTATTCCTTCGTGACTCTCAGTGTGTTGTTGTCATATGTAATGTTGCATACATGTGCCTAAACCCCTAATTTTTGTTCAAAACTAAATATTCAAAATGTGAAAACTTACTACTAACTGCATAGTGATGCATTGCTTACCTTTTAGAAGGATCTGCTTTTCATACTGGCGTTAGCATTACTGTGAAAGACTGCTGCACTGAGGAAAAATTTCTTTTCTCAACTACCTTTGGTCCTAGGTCTTCAAGAGTAGCTTTCTTTTCCTTCCTGCAAACCTGACAGTTGACTCTTAAAATGATCATCCAGTTTGGGGATGCATAGAATTTAATCCGAGATTTCAGGAGAATACCTCAGTACTCTGAGTGTATTGCTAAGCAGAGTGGGAAAAGGTTTGCCCATGTAAGGCACAAATTCATATAAGGGAAAACTTAAGTAGAAGAAAGAAATTAAAAAAAAATTCTTATCTGAGTACGAAAGGCATTAACTTTTTCACAATTAATGAAGATGTATAAATAGATTGCAAAAATGTCTTACCTAAAGAGTGTTTGAACGTTTACAATAGTCTTAGCATCTGCCATGTAGTCTTCCTCGGCACTCATTGTACTTTCTTTGTCCACCACCACCATATTAGCTGCAAAGGTGACCCCACATCTTAATAAGTCATCTAGGCTTTTGTGAAGAGAAAGAGGGAGAAAGAAACAAGCAACTTAAATATGGAACACTTGAAAGATTAGGCATGGTTGGAATTTGCAGGTCACAGGTTGAGTTGCTGGTTCCCTTCATCTCCATGTACACATCATAACTTCCAATATAATCTATATCAAGTATATAATCTCGATTAATTCATAGAATATGAATAATTGTTTTCCTTGAAGTCATACAGAATGCACTTCAGTAGGTTGTTACAGTCCCTCTCCTTTTGCTAAAATGATAACTTTATTTCAACTTTTTAAAATAAGCCTTTAATGGTTACTTGGGAAGACAGTATGTCCTTACATGCTGCAACAGCTTGCTTCATTGCAGTTACTTTTGGCAATAAACGGACCGAAATAAATGCTTTGGGTTGCTCTTTCCCACAATTATATTTCAGTTTCAAAATGCTAGTAAAGGTTCTGCCAGGACATCTAATATGTTCCTCTTTTAGGTTAATCTATGAGTTGGAGGGTTCTCATGATGCTTTTAGGAGCAGCTGTACATCAGTACAACTTTGCACTCTGCTGGACAATGTTTCCTGTGAAGCTTGACCGTAGAAAACACTCACAGACAACTGAGTTACAGTTCCCATCATGCCTTATAGCTTTGTTTCCAAAGTGAAGCATGTTTGTTGTTTTAACAATAATATTTTCCATAGAAAGGAAGCACTCTTCGAAAAGTTTAGAAAGCACTTTTCTGTAATGGTAAAGACTGCTAGGAACCTAGCAATTTTTAAGCAAGTGAAAATAAGAAGAAAGGGCGACTTTCATGGTTTCCAAGGGAAATTGGAAAACTAAATTTTTGCATCATTCTGTTTACCTCCAAGGTGAAAGGCTGTTTTGGCATTATAATTGCTTCTCATTTGGCAATCTATAATATTAACTAAGTCTTAATTGTCCTGATACCGTTTTTCTTTTCAGCAATAATCTTATTAGGTTCCTAAGCTTACGTACCCTATTACAAATTCTTTTTGAAATTTTGGATAAGGAAAACTCTGCAAAATTGTGGTATTTATTTTACATCTTATATGTATTCTTCCAAAGCAAATACATAATATAATTATTTTTGAAACTGTGCAGTATCACTGGTGGTTGACTACAAAAAAAGAAAGACTGTATTTTATATAATCTATATTAACAACTTCAGTGCACAAGTGGAACTCCAGCCTTTCTCAGAGTAATTTGTATTTCTGCTTTTTCAGTCTTTCAGTTGATCCCTGAAAATACCAGCATATTCTGAAATATCCAGATTTTCTGCCTTTCAATGTTTCATAAGCTGCACAGCTATTCTTATTTTAGCAGTTACATTCAATTAATTTGTGGAGAATTTAAAAAAATACTAATTTAGAAGTATTAGAATTCTAGTTCTCAGGTACTGCTAGCTATAGGTTTCTTAACACTGAATAGATTTCTACACAGCTGTGAAACCTGTTCAGTTGCAGATCTTGCATCATTTATACCTGAAGACTGTAGAACAGTTTTCTACTACTTGATCATACATTTTGATGAAGTTTATCCCAGCTATTAATTTTGGTAAAGCTATTTTTCTGCAGGCCATCCACTTCTAACAAAAAGGAGTGGTAAATTACAGTAATTCCTTTGGTGGTTTTCTCTCTAAGATGATGACATTTCATGCCAGGTGAGCAAACGACAAATATATTAGACGCTTAAAAAGTAGTAGGTGGCACTTTTGGAATGTATTCTATACCTATTTAATAAGAAAGGAAACTTTGCATATTTTACATTGTAGTTCTTAGCTAAAGATGATCAACTTCTATTAATTGTACATGATTTAAAAACATGTTTAGGAAAACACCCAGAATAAGTATGAGCTATACTTTTAAAAGTCCTGTTATTGATGAAAACAGATGTCCCTGTCCCGTCCCCCCCAAAAAAAATGTTTGGTTATTGCACCAGGCATTACAGCGATTGTATTGTCAGAAAAGATGCAGAAGTTCATGCTAGTTTTACTGTAAACTGTAGAATTCTGTATAATCACTTATTTCAAAGACTACACACTTTTTTTTTTTTAATGCCTCAGTTCTAAAAACAACAAAACGCCTTTAGGGAGGGGTTTGGTTATTTCCTTTTTGAAATAAACTAAGTAAATTTAATTAAAGTTTAATTTACCATGTTAATAAAAACAGTTTAACATCTTTGGGTTATTAATTACTTTGGTACTTTAAGTCAATTCAATTATTCTGCTGGTATGAATTCTTTTTATAATTGTTGTGGAATTAAGAGTTAAGAAAGTAGTAGATATTAACAACCTGAGACACTTTTCTGGTTTAAAGGCAGAAATGTAGAAAGTGAAAAACATTTCTGCAGATTCTTTGCAAATCTCACAATTGCCATGATGTCACCAAGGTAAATCTGTAACTGTATCACTATTATAAGTAGTTTTAAAGCCCTTGTTACAACAGGGTGAGATGGAGAAATGTTGAATCTCTAGAATTCTCACTGAAAATCTGGATTCTGTTAATTCAGGGCAGGAAATAAGGTTTTTTATTTCTACCTGGGGAAGGAGTATTACGGGCTTGTAGCCCCAACTCAAAATTAGCTATGTAGTGAAGCAAACCATTTTCTTCTTTAAATTTACATTCTACACACAAGAGTTTACTAAAATGCTAATAAGCCCTTGCTCTTCTCTTGTTTCTGCCTGATTTTTACATTGAATCTGTGTTGCTAAACCTAGATATGCAAACATCTATCAGCAGAGGTGAAGACAGAAATGTAGGAGTAGGTGATATTTTAAGTAGCGGAAGATGAAGACTGTTGGACACACTCAAGACTGTCAGTATTAGTACTGTCTACATTCTGTAGCTATATTTACAAACCCCTAGTCAATAAATCCAAACAAATTATAACTAAGTATAGAATGACACTAGAATCCAGGCTATAATCTGGCAATTTGTGGAAACATATTAATGCACCTACCTAAGTGTTAATCTTATGTTTTTGAAGATATTAACCTGTGTTCCCTGACATACTTTTCACTAATGATATCCTCTATAAATCAGAAATTTGAAATCCCAAATTACAGCACACAGACACAAACTATGCATGCAAGAAGATCATCTTCAAATACAACACACACTTAAACATGCAATGACAATACACACAACAAACCACTGAGCACTACAATGTTAAATTTTCTAACAGTTATTTCACCTACTTGTCGATAGAGCCCACCATGTAGTAAACCATTGGAAACCAACAGATTGCATCCAGAAAATGCATATCTGGCCTAAGCAGCAGATGGGATTACAAAATGAAACACAATATCACAACAGCAGCATCTCTTCTAAAATATTTCAATAAACTGGTAGCTTTTTTAAAAAAATAACTTTTTTTTTAAACTTTGGCAGTATAATATCACTTTAAACAGGACACAGGTTTGCAGAAAGCTATGAATCAACAGTTTGCTGTGATCATAAAGAATGATCAGGATTAACATGCTTATATTAATAAATGCACCTCTTAAATCAGAAATTTTATGGCACAGAACAACTGCAAATATAAGAACGAATGACTGATGTCAGAGACGCACTACCAAGTTATACTCCAATGCATGACTTAGGAGTACTTAAATTAAAATTCTCACTGCTTATTTTAAAACGTGAAGTGGAAACCTAAGCATCATTTGGGTTTTGTGCCAACAGCTCCATTCAAGTCAATGAGACAATCTTAGATGAAACCTTATTTTTAAGTGGAATGTGACAGCTAAGATACTGCCTTTTATTGCATTTTCCTTTAATCATAAATTTTACTGTGTTTCTTCTTACATACCAAGATACATTGGAAACCTTAAAACACGCGTGATGTGCAGATATCAGAATAAGCATACTGTAATAAATTGCCTTGATAAATAGAGAAAATAGGAATATAACAACAAGGCATAGATATGTTCATCGAAGGTGGCTGAATCCCTAAGTCCAATGAAGTAAATTACAAAATTCCAATTGACGTGAATGGTAGCCTGAATTCCACTTCATGCATGTATGAAAAGCACGCTGGCTTTCCAGCTAGCTTCTGTAGTCCCATGAATGCTGGCCTTTCATAGGAGTCGCTGCAAATGCTGTATAGAGAGAGACAACACTAAGGGTATTAGCTTAATTAGCAACCATAGCTTTTAGGTTTTGCTAATAAAAAGTGGGTTTAGCTGTAAATGTCCCAACAGCATTAAAGTATGTAAACTCAGGCACTATGCTGGAAAAGAGAACAAGCACTAGAGGGCACTGTATGCTCACATCCTTAATCTTAAGAAAGTCGCAGGTCAGAAGTCCTTTAGCCTAATTTATTTAGGCTTTTACCAATTTGTGTAATTCACTTTATGCCATAATATGTACAGAAAAAAGCTTCTGTTTTGCAAACACAGGTGTATACAGCTTCACTAAAGAGCTGTCAGGCAAAAGTGGGATACTTCACAGCAGGCCTTTGTATAATAAATCACTTAAACTGGAACATATATATGCAAAGGGAAGTGTCAGCCTGGAATCAGAACCTATAAGAAATTTCTGCTGCTGTAATTTCTTTGAGTCATAGTTTGATCTAATTTTCTGTAAATGGCTAACCTCGTTTTTTGTGTCTTCCAAATTGTGATTTTAAGTACTCGAGCAGTACCAAAGTGTTGCAAAAAAAAAAAAAAAAAAGTCTCTTTCATTCATTGTCAGATATAAATGAATCAGTCTTGCCAGAGAAGAATCTGTCTGAAATTTTAAACAGTTAATGCAAGAAAGGCTAAGAATTCCAGCGATCTCCAGACAGATATGGTAGTGACAACAGTATTGGAGGTCTCAGTTTTCTCCCATGACTTTATATAATTGTAGATAGAGTGTGTGTGTGTGTGGGTGTCCTACTGGCTTAAAGAACTGTTTATGCTAGAGTCTAAAATTATTAAAAATATACTTAACTGGTCCAGGCCACTAAGTGCCTTGTATTAAGTAGGTTAGTGTTGTCTGAAGTGCTGTCATGTAGCTGTGGAACTGTTACATAGTTTGCTTTTTACAGTGTTTATAAAGTTATTTAATTTTAGCAGTAATATTCAGGTTATTTTGGGTATTTTTAAGAAATACTTAGCTGAAACATTGGCCATGAAGAATAAGGACATTTAAATTCACTATGGCCATCTACAGTCAGGAAAAAGTCAATTTTGCATATGACAGTGAACATAGGGTATTATTTTTGTCACCAACTTTGAGAAAAGATAAATGTGCCATAATGTTTTTGATTTTAAGTTGGTCATGTGAAGAGTGATCATCTGTTGAAGTAATGGTAAAATGAGTTTAAAATGTATCACAAAAAAAAAATTAAAATCTACTTACGGGTTATCCAGGAGTAATACAATGGGATTTAGTTCTTTCTTTGGTCGGTAATAAGCTCTGAGTGGAACAATAAAGTTATATAAGCCATTTCCAGCAGTTTCAGCTGCAACTATAATCAATTTATTTTTGAATCCATAGGCTTTGGCATCTTCATAGTAGTTATGTTGGCATCCCTAAAATCAAAATAAGAAACAAGTTCATTGGATATCAATAAAGAGATTTAGCTGTGACATTAAAGGGTTTTACCATTAGAAACAGAAAGTTGTATCAGATGACCTGATATAGACCTGATTAGACACAGACAAATGCTTGGTCATGAAAAGGATGAGAAAACATATTACAGCTTAGTAAGTGCTGAACAAACCTCATCTCTAAGCAGAAAGCAGAATTTAACTCTGTTCAGATGCAAGAGACAAATGAGAATGCAGTTTTAACCAGTAACAGAAAGTCCCTTTACCTTATCTAGTCTTAGACAACAGAAGGGTACTTTTTCATGCAGAAGATGACAAAACATGGGAGAGCTTCCGATATATGGAGAGTAAGGAGGATAGCCTTTGGCATACCTAGGAGAATAGAACAAACATTTTTCAGTATAGCAAATTACTGAAACACAGTTGACTATACAACCATTTTATGGGATGTTTATACCTATGTCTAAGTTTTGCAGTTATTTGTAGACTAGCAGAGTCAAGTACATGAAATGAACTATATTTAATAAGGATCAAAGGAATATACTTTGTAGCTTCAACCAACTCGACACAATTTAGTGAAAGCTATCATGCTTTTGTGGACTAAAGGAATTTTGCTTGGGGTTTTTTTGTATAGGCATCTTTGGAAACGGGCTGTGTGCTGTCCTAGTGTTTTGTACACATGTACTGGAAACTTCTAAGGAAAGAAAAAAAGTAAGGAAAGAAAATAGAAATAATTGTGGTACTTCTGCTCTTCCTTCTCCATTTTTCTTTCAAACACTTATCAAGAATGAGTGAGGTCATTACCTTCCTGCTTTAATAACATACTTTCAACATGGTTGGAATAAATTTTAAATGGCAAATCCTCTTGCTGATGAGACGAAATTTCTAATTGGCCTTAGTTTTTAAGAAGAAGCCTTTTAAATCCTGGTATTTCAGTCTGCAGATTTAAGATGACTTGTTCTATTATTTTTTTCATTGGCGCTTTATGATCTTCCCTAGGGCTTCTTATGCTTGCCACTGTTGGAGATGGGAAACTGTGCTAGGTGAGCCACTGGCTTAATTGCGTATTTCAGTTTTAACCTCCCTCTCAGTGATCCAAATAAACATAATTGCTTATCTGCATGGCAGTTACAGATTGAGTCTTCTGGTTTTATCTGAGTAATGCATCATTACTTTCAGTAACATGCTAACAAGCATTTTAAATTAGATGTAATATTTTGGTCTCATACTGCTTTTTTTGTCATTCCCACATTTTGAAGTCAGACACCTAGCCCCAGCGTTCAACAAGCCTGTTGAATGATCTGATTATCACTGCATTATCAGGACAGAAGTACTTTGTTTACAAATTAGTTGACTCCTGTGTTTGTAACTATAGAATGTAAGAAAAATGGTCATAAAGAATGCTATTTAAAAAATCGCTTTACACAACTAGATCTTTAAAAGCGAGTATAAAAAATCTCCAGCAAATGGGGGAGTTAATCTGGGTTTTTTTATTTCAAAATATGCATAACAGCATTCTGCTAACAGACAGTAGAGTTTCATAAAAGAGAATAATTGCATAATTGGCCTTCATGGGTCTTGCTTGCTACAACTGCTTGGATTGATCTGCACGTCAAAAAAGTATCCATGCCATTTACACAATATTAGCTTTTCAAACTATGTTGTAAATTTTATATTTAATATACATACTCTAAGCCTGCAGAGACTTCATCATCTGACGGGGTAGTTTCATCTTCTGACTGGTCACTTGGCAGGTCACACGTCTGAAGTGAGGACGAGTCTGCAACCTCCAAAACAGGTGCTATACTGGGCCGTCTGCCCTCTTTACCTCCCTCGGAAGGGAGAGCTAGCGTAGGTCCGCTGGATGTTCGGCATCCTGTATCTTGTAAATCGATAGCCACTGTCCCTGAAGTAGCGTTGAAAGCATTTTCTCAATGTGGTTGTCAAAATATTTGAATGAGATTCCCATATTTAGTGGGGATTACCTGACTACGCGGCCAAAGACTGAAAGGAATACTGTATGGATTGTGTTTATTACATTAAAATATAACAAATATTTAAACTATACCCGAGGAAGCCTTTTCCTGCAAAGTAGCGCTTTTTCTGACTGTTAATATATATTTTCTTGTTAACTACCTTTTTAAAATCATACCGTATATAATTAATCCATATATATGTGCATCAACAACCTGTAGGTTTTTATTGAACAAGGGCATTATTTTAATTAAAGAAGCTTATGAAAACTTATTACAACCAGTTATGAATGACAAAGAAATTACCCATGTGATTTTCCCAGTTGTTTTGCTTTGCGTACATTTCATTATTACTTTTTTATACAACAGCCTTAAGCGGTTTAATTCCATGTTGTCAAGTAAAAGAAAAACATAATCAAATTCCATTGTTTGGTTTTTTGTTTTTAAAATACAAGGGCAAGTGTTTAATATTTTTTCTTTCCACACACTATTACAATTTCTTATATATTAATTTAAATTATAATTTTAGGAATACACTGTTAAAAGCTTTAAAATGCACTATTCATTGAACAAGAGTATGTTGTGAGGCTTTCTTTTTTTTTTTTTTTTTTTTTTTTCACTTACCCATGCTGGCTATTATACTGTGTACAGGTAACCTAGAAGCTCCATGATAAGATAATTTTGATTCATGGTTTTTTGTATGCTTTTCTTGCTTCTTAAAAGCAGAATTCTCTTCTTTGGTGATATTTATATAAAAGCATATATCTGTAGAACTCATGATATATCGAGGACCTGGATTCAGCAAAATGTTTTTGTTATCTTCCTTTCTAACACCAATCAGACAGACTCCAAACCTTAATTAGAAAAGGAAAGGCATGGTTCATTTTGCATAGTCCTGTATATACCAGAATTTCCACTGTCAAAAACGAAGCTCTAGTATATTTTTATATTTTGCAGATTATGAATATTTGCAGATTTTTGGATGACAAATATGTTTGAAAAATTTTATCTCCTAAATAGGCCACTTCTGATCAAGCAGTTTTTATGAGCTCATGAATCCCTAGGCATTCAAATCCAGCGTTTTTCTTAAACCCCATAATATTCTTCTAACGCTGTTCCAGTTGATTTTTTTTCTATCAGATGAATAGTCCCTTCTGGGAAAATAGTAGTAGATTAATGGATATATAATATGAAAAAGTATCCATCATGTTAAATTGTTCCATTATTCATATGTAATGGAAACCATTTTCACAATTCATTTTTGCGATTCACTCCAGAAATGTATTTGATTAGTGATAGAAAATAAGGAATTAGAGCAAAAAAAAAAATCTTTTTCTCGCTTATTAAGTATGAGAATAAACTCAATGTTCAGGGTTTGATATATGTTCCTTTTGTTAAATATAGACAAATATACATGATCTGTGTTCAGTTTGTGTGTTCACTTTACAAAGCAGCACTGAATAAGTGATGCATGATCTGGAACCTAAACAAGATATTTTAACATCTAACAGAATAAATACGGTTTTATTTTGAACAATCACCAGAATGTAGCATGTACCACCTTCAGATTGAACATTTGGCATAAAATGAACACGCCACAAAGGAAGCCAGATTTCCAGCTGACTCCTAAATAAATAATAATAAATAATAATAATAAAATATACTAACATGCTTCCACCCACCCTTTTCTAGATTGTTTTGGACACGGAAAGGGACTGGTGTTCTCATATAACCTCTCTAATGTACAATTTTTTTCTGGTTGTCAGGCTTATCCTATATATCCTTTACATTCTCTTCTCTCAGACTGAGCTGGCATATACAGAACCAACGTGAGCTTTTACCTGACCAGCTGTAACTAACAGAAAAATACCCATGAAATATATTAGTGGCCAGATATTGAAACCCAGAAACAGAGTAATGTCTAACACTGCACCTTTGAATGCAGAGCTATGTTGCAGGAAAAAAAAAATATTTTTTTGAACTTTTAATTGTTGAGAGGAAAATAAACATACTTTTTATGTGCATGGAAAGAAGCATATGTGAAGCTTTTCCCCTCGTACTCAGCAAAAAACGTACTTTCTTCCAGGTTAATATGATATACTTCATTACCAGAGCATCTGCCATACATTTTCTGCCATTGTTCTGGTGATTGCTGACTCTCCCTGAAATATGTACAGATAAAGAGAATAATTTAAAACTTAATGTAAAATTCTTATTAATCAGAACAGTATGTCATGGCAATAGAAACTACAAATGTCTATTAAAAAGGTCCCATAGGCTAATCTGAAAGAAATATTTGAGATCAAAGCTTGGTAATACTGTAAGTACAGAGAATATTTTAATGAATTGAAGAGCACTTTCTGCTAAGTAATGGGCATATACCAGGAGAGATATGGCTGAATTACTTTAAATTCACGCCATAATAAGTAGATTCATTGCAATTTAAAGATGACAGGTGAAACCAACAGCATGCTCATTCTGTTCATAAAGACGGTCTCTTCAGACGCTCCATGGCATATTGTCTGGTTCCTGTTTGAAGCAGGTAAAGAATCATTAAAAATAACTTTATGTAGGAAAGACCCATTTGGCTTTGGTCACTTTATCTGTAAGAAAGATTTTTTTTTTTCTGCGTTTGCTTATTGGTTATCTTCAGCATTTACCCTATGGACATTTTTAGTTACTGTGCCTTGTATACTCTGACAAGTATACACCTTCTTTTCTCTAGTGCAAGAAAATAAATTATTATTTTAACCATATCGAGCATACCATCCTTTACTACATGCAGCTAATGTTCTTTATCCAAATGGACTGTTAGTGGAAATGTTCCAAATCTCAGCTGACACCAAAACTTGCAGACTTGGGGCTTCTGCGAACTTCTTACTTTGTTAAGTTTCATGTGGAAACAAGGTTCTGTCTGCATGAGTTTTACTGGATATAATGGATGCATATATATACACACACACACATATATATCTATATATACATTTATATATGCAGATAAGACATAAAACTGACAAATGTGCTCTGTGTTTTGCCACTTGGAGCTAAGATCTCAAGGTATTGGGATATGTTCCTTTGTGCTTATTTATACATTTTCAATATCTTAACACAATTTCTGTTTTTCTTCAATTTACCATTCTTCTTCACCCTCAGCATATATACATTTTGTTTCAAAATGGAAATAAGTAAACCATTTTTATTGCAACAGTATTAACAAACAGTGCACTAGGTGTAGAATGGCAGAACTGGAAATGTAATTACAGAAGAAAATTTTTCCATATTTCACTTTTCCCCCTAAAATAAAACGTTCACCTGTTTAAAGTCTGCTTGGTTCCAGTTAGTTGTCTAAAAGCTTCCCATGGGGCTGTTCTGTAAAGATCACATTAAGTTCAAGTCAGAAAGGCTATTTTCTTCCAATATTTTGTATCATAATACAAACCCTAATAAAGTTCTATTACTAGATTAGATAATTAGATAACATTTAAAGATAAATATTAAGATGAATAAATAAGATCAATAATAAGATTATAAATAAGGTTCAGGGTAGAATTTTGGTGTCTTACAGACTGAGGTTTTGAAATTCTTAAAACAGCTGAGAAGATAATGGGATTGTTTACATCTAGTTTGTTTAATCTGAAAAGTAGCATTAAAGACCAAAGCTGGTTCACATAAACAGCAGCAAACTTTCCCTTAATTTTAATAGCAAGTTGATCTGGCCAAAGTTGCTTAGAAAATGAACGTTTTCCCCAGTCTCCTCACATCTTAATACCAGAAGATAAGGTGTTTTTAATTTATGTACATGTGTTTCTTTTTGTTTTCTGTTTATTGTATCATCATTCTAATTAGGATAATAGAGAATAATAATTTTTCTGTGTTCTGCTGCTATGCATTGCTTTGCACTTCCAGTAATTTCCCAGTGTACTTATCTTCATGATTATCAGAAATGAGCTTGTATTATTAACAGTGTCACACTATTTCTTAATAAATGTAGGAAATAGATTCCCTGTGGAATAGGTAGCACTTCATTTGTAAGATTACAACAAACAGTTGGGACAATGGTTTATCTATGAACTGTCAATGAACTGTTTAATTCCGATAAAATGTAAGTCACTTAGGTTAAGATCATAACTTCACTAAATTAACAAATGTTCAGAAGCTAGAATTTGAAAGTGGTCATATTTTCCCTTAATGAATGACTTTTCACCAGGGAAACAACAAAAAGCAAGTTTCTTGATAATCTCCTCTGGTTACATGCACCTAAAATACTGTGTAAAAAGGCGACTCGTTCCTTGTGGAATGGAGAGGCATAGGTAGTCATTTGAACTTGGTTATCTGCGATAACAACTTGAACAAACATTCCCAGTCACTATATTGAAGTTACTAAACTTGTGAGTCAACAGACACGGGGCTTCTGTGAATGGAAACCTGAACTAATTATTAAGAAAATCCTCCCAATTACTTTGAATAGACTTTAAAAAGATTACCCAAGGTTGGAAGCAGTTGATTCATTGCAGTATCCCCATAATCCAAGCCTGTTCTTTTTATATAAGGAAGTCAATACTGACGGGGATTTAAAATTCAAGTCCTACATAAAGTTTAGTGCAGCAACCAGGATAATGAAAGGATAATGAAACAGGAACCAATGTAAAGGAAAGCAGTTCACTGTTAACATTGGAAGTCTATTTAACAAATACTCTTCATTATGCAGATCTAATTTAGTATTTAGTTTGGGTATAAATGCATGTATAGTTACAGTTTTTATTCATAGTTTAAATAATCTATTTTCACTTAATCTTTTTACTTACTTAGCCGAACTCAAATGTTCATCTGACTTCATCTTTCATATGCATAAAGGTAATTTAACCTATTTTAACATCAGTTATTTTACCTATCTTTCAGCATTAGAAAATATCTAGAAAAGCCAAAACAATTATTCTGATTTATGAATTAGTCAAATCAGTTTTATGTCTGCAATACAATGACAACCTGTAGATGAAACTCAAAACTGACACCGATTTTGAAAACAGATTTCCCCCTGAAGACAATGAAGTGCAGAATCATTTGTTTTACCAACACTGTTCAAACACTCTAGAGTCAGAGCAGAGCAAATCTCAGGAGATGCTTATGAAGAATGTAAGTTTAAAAGGAATTTTTCCTCTAAAACATTAGTGTATGCTCAATAAGAAAGTTTGACAATAAATTTCTTGACTTAAGTATAATACTTCTGAAGAGCAGATTTATACCTGTATCTACCTATGAGTTTATTTTAGTTAACAAGTGTTTAAATCAATTATGGTATTGCACATAAAAATTATGAATAAAAAAGTAAAATAGGTATAAGATTGATAAAGTTGGGACATTGAAGTGGTAATTCAGGAAAGAAAAATTATTTTCACATATCTACATATTTTATACAATTTTTTCAATTATGTGTGATTACTGTCCTTTGAATTTAGAATATTATATTCAAGAAACGCATACTTATTAAAAGTCAGTTGTTAAATCTCTCGTTGTTAAAGATCATCTTAACTAAATGTTCAAGGACACAAAACTTCCAGATGATACATGGCCTACGTAACACTCAGTTATAAGCAAAAAGTAAGCTCAAGTACATCATTACTTAATGTTTGCAACAGCACAGCAGGGTTTTTAATAGGATCAGAGCAGTCTAGCAAAAAGATAGCTTTGCCCTCATTTCCTAATTTCGAATGCTTGACTTGGTGACTTTTATCATACATTGAACAGATTTGTGCACTTGTACAAAACTTAATGAAAAATTAAAATCACAGTTAAATTAGACTTTCGAGGACATATTGCAGCATTTCCAAGGGATTTTAAAAAGCTGGAAGGAATAAAAGGGGAAGAAAAACCCCACCAGTTTGGGAATTATGTACCTTTTTATGTATGGGAATTACATAAATTTTTAGCAAAAATGAAATGAAGGAAAGCAGCAAAAATATTCAATTGAAAGCTTAGAAAGTAATATTTTGGGAGATAAATACTTGATTTTTTGAGTTTTTTATTTTTAGCACTCTGAAGTCCAGACTACTCAAATTTGAAATATTTTTGAAGTTTTTTTCCCTCTAATGTGTCTGTTTTAAACTTTCACAGATACAGTGTGGTTTTAAAGAACACTCATATCTATTCAATCAACTAGTCCAGCATTAATACACACACTCTAAGATGTCCAAATTTTGCCATTTTTCAGTATTTTGGAGCCCATCTGAGATTAAATGCTCTGATGAGTGCTGACTAAAGTAGAAGAATGACAACTAGATGTTTTCATTTTCCAGTCTTTCTGTATTTATACAGCAACCTTGTATGTTTCTGTAAGGATTCAAAGTAATGCTGACAACTATTTGTGCAAAAAAAATTTTTTTTGCTCCTAGTATACAATGACCAGACTAGAAATCAGTTAACAACCCTGATTATATTGCATCAATTAATTCTGATTGCAAAAGAAATAATAAGTTTCTTTTGCATTCTACTATAGTTACTTTGCATCACAGTTGGGAATCTGTGTAAGTGATCAATATGCCTGTGGTAAAAGTGAAATGCTAAAGTTCTTAAGTACAGCAGAAAACAGAGTCCCTTTCATATGCTTGTTTTTGTGCTGATGGAAAATTCTCTGCTAGCTGCTAAAAATACTACTCTTCTTTCATGTACATATAATATGAAATAACTAAAAAAGGCTCTGTATTCTGTGCACATCAGATAATGAAAGCTAGGCAGATGAAGAATGTATTTCACCATGATTCTCAGGAGGCACAGAAACAGTATTTTGTTGTCTTCTTATTAACAGATTCTAGTACAGACAGGGCCATTAAAATCTTGACATTTGTTGTTCTTGGTAGTAAAAGTTCTAGCAGTAATTTCAGTTTTCCCCATCCTGGGCACAGGGGAATACTACAGATGCCATATAGAAGGTTAAATAACTCTGCTTGTAAATATCAAGATATTGCTGGGTCCATGGTTACTTGAAAAAAAGTATGCATTTTTACTAGACTCTCAAATGTATTCCTGTGCAGTCTATATGCATGTATTCCATTTCTACAGATATATTTGGAGATTAACTCTTTAATGCCTCTCTCTGCCCACAACATTTTAATAAGAATACCTTATTATTCCAAGAATATAGCATAACGGATATACACTAGATGTAGTAAAATTATTTTAGTAAATATAGAGAGGTGCTACTGTGACTATGCAGTCTGTAAACACGCCGTAATTCCGTACCCCTTCTGGCAGTGTGGTTATTATGTTAAAAGCTATCTCTTCACATGTATGTCTACTTGTTTCTTAACATACAGGCACTGAATAGCAAATAATATTTTATATGTTATCAGAAAAATATTTTTTGAGCTCAGTGAATAGGGATTATTATGTATGTACAAAAATAGACCTTCAAATTAACATATTAAAATAGGCATTCGTGGGTCTTGTTGATGTTCTTGAGTAGAACTGTGTGATAGATCCACGATTCAGTCTACTAAATTTGAAATACAAATTTTTCATATCTTCTATTGTGGAAGTGGCACAACAGCATGCAACAAGTTGTTAAATACTGGGGGGAGGGGGTTTCTCTTTGAAATTATAATATCCTGAATAAAACATCTTGACACTTTTATTGTGCAGAAAGTTCCAATTTCTATATAAAAACTGTAGTTGTCTGGGAGTTCGGGGTAAGCTATTTTCCAAAGAATATCAGCTATAACTTTTACAAGTTTGTTTCGTTTTTTTATGGTAGTATATACTTACTGTCCCCTAGATGTATGAACCAGCAGTGTGATTAATGTAGAGGTAGCTGGGCATATACAATTTAGAGCTAGCATAGCATATTTGAATTCCTCTTCACACACAACATGATCTGTAAAAAAAAAAAAAAAAGATATAAATCGTTTTACAAAAATACTTTCCATTGAACAGAATTATCACTTCCTTTCCTTGTCTAGGAAAATGGTGAAGATAGGGACAATCAAAATTTGCCTCCAGATCTTCATCTTCGACTTGAACCTGGAGAGCAGCTGTGTATGATTCGCCCCATCTATGCTGTCTCTCAGATTGCACGAGTAGAGTTAATTTTGCATCCAATTCATACCTTCTGTCCTGCAGCTACACATGGAGAGGATACAATGGCTGTGTGAATCCCACTTCCACTATCTTGCTGCACTAGTTGTGTAAGTAAGCCATGTAGCATAGGCTAGTTTGTATCTTTTGCACCTTCTGCAGATTTGCATAAACTGGTATAGAGACATCAAGCATTGTACAGAGATATAATTTCGTGTTCAGGAAATAGCATACCTAGGATACTGCAATGCAGGAGTGCTGATCAATTAGATAGGCTGTACTGGCTTGCAGACTGGTTTTTTGGCAGTGGCTCTGGGATTTTGCACTGCACTTCAGTGTGTGATGTAGATTTGACTAATATCTGCCCCAACAACTGCTAACAGCTGCTGCTTCCTTGCAATCTAGGCAAGGGGGGTGGTGGTTTTTTCCTTTCCAGTGTTTTACAACTTTGCATTCTTTTTACCCCAGTCCTTCTCTGGCTTCTGTAATCACAAAATCATGCTTTGTTTTTGAGAGCCCTTACAAGAAAGTATGTCTGCATGTTAGTACTTGCTGTGATGGAACAGTACTATAGACATACCTATTTTTTTCTGTCTTTTTGTCCTGGTTTCGGCTGGGATAGAGTTAATTTTCTTCCTAGTAGCTGGTATAGTGCTGTGTTTTGGATTTAGTATGAGAATAATGTTGATAACACACTGACGTTTTAGTTGTTGCTACGTAATGTTTACACTGGTCAAGGACTTTTCAGCTTCCCCTGCTCTGCCAGGTGCAGAAGCTGGGAGGGGGCACAGCCAGGACAGCTGACCCCAACTGCCCAAAGGGCTATTCCATACCATATGACACCATGCCCAGAATATAAACTGGGGGGAGTTGGCTGGGGGGCAGCAATCACTACTCAGCATCTGGCTGGGCATCAGTCAATGGGTGGTGAGCGGTTACATCACTTGTTTTTTTGTTTTTTTTTCCCTGGGTTTTGTTTCTCTCTCTCTCTCCCTCTCTTGTTATTTTCCTTTTCATTACAATTTATTATTATTATTATTATTTAATTATTAAGCTGTTCTTATCTCAGCCCATGAGTTTTCTTACTTGTGCTCTTCAGATTCTCTCCTCCATCCCCCTGGGAGGGGGGAGGGTGAGCTAGCGGCTGCATGGTGCTTAGTTGCCAACTGAAGCTAAACCACAACACTTTTAATGGAATTTAGGGGATGGAAGTGAGAAGAGAAAGCAACAGAGGCATTATATCTAGTCCTCTATATTGGCTTATACTTAAAACTGCCAAATCTTCTGCACATGCTTTCAGTATTGCATGAGTTATTATTCAACTTGGTTGGCTAGTGTGTAAAATTCAGATCACAGTTAAATGCTCTCCAGTGATGGTGACGGCATGAAAAGGAAATAGAAATTAGTCTTCAATGTCATTCACGTATACCTGTGACAGTAATAAAATAGATATAAGAAGGGATAAGCACAAAACTTACAACTTAATTGACCTTCTTTTCAGTGTAGAAACTTAGTGTCGTAAAGGTTTTCTAAGGTCATGAAGGCATTTATTGCATGCTCAGTAAATTTTTTTTCTTCTGAATTTAGTGTGATTCAGTCTACATTACTTTCAATGGGAGCAGGGTTTGCTTCTGATGAGAAAGAATAATACAAGTAGGACAGCTGATGATCAAAACATAAGCCATGTGAAAATTGCTGAGTGAAAGTAAGCAAATAATCTCCCCATCTAGATCTGAGCTGTCTACATGCCTCTATTTCTAGTTGCACTAATGTATCATTGAAATCCTTAGGACCACCTTACCTCTCTAAGCTACTTTCTAGACAGAATTTATAGTATAGCTATAAGCATGCCACTTACTGAAAACAAAAGCATACTTTGTATGCCTTCTCTATTCCTTTCTTAAAAATTTCTAGAGGCTTTTCAGTAACAGAATCATTAACTACTGAAAGGAGAAATTAATTCTCTCGTTTTCTGAAGATCAAGGCCTATTTAAATGTCATAGGGAAGGAATGAATTTAGTTATATAAAGACAGTGTCAAATATAGAACAAAATTAGATTTTTTCCTCCCCTAAATACACTTCAGTTATAGCAATTAAATATTTCCTGCAGAAAATATTTCAGACAGAAATGTGTTCTTTTAGTTGACCATATGCAATTAATAAATCTATTTGAATTTTAAACTAGAGATTTTGAGCAAGTAAGGCATAGTCTTGGATGGAATATCTGCATTCCATTACCATTAGTCAGATGGCAAAGATTTATGAAAGTGAATATTGAATTCCTGATATTGAAGGAATGAGAATGCTCCATATTTTTGAATTTGTATAGGATTTTGCCAAATAACCTCCCCTTATTTTTTTGTTTAGAATGTTGTTATATTATAACTAATACTTTTGAAAATAGGAGCAAGAAAAAAAATATACAGGAAAACTATTTCATCATCTGTTATTTCAGATCTTGTAGTTGAACCAAATTGTACATGTTGACATAAATATATATAAATGAAAATTAATAAATCATGGATGGTACAATGCAAATGAAAAGTATGTCTCAGACTTAAATCCTCCATATATTCTCTACTCTCTAACATATATGGTGGACTTTTTGGATGGATTTTATGTAAAATATCATGTTAACACAGCATGCAAGCAGAGATTGCATACAGCACACAAAGATTGCTGTCCTACAATAGTCATCTTAATCTCATACGTGTAAGAGATTCACATTGTGTTGTCAAGTGTTTTTACATCAGGAGCCATGGAGCTGGGACTCATAGGACTATTTCCACTCCTATTGTAGACTTTGACCTTGTGTGAGCTATTTATGCCCTTCATGACTTTTTATGCATCTGTAAAATGGGTATATGAAAATTATACCCTACCTACTTCAGAAGTATTTTGAAGCTTTTGAATTCTCAGAGGTACTTTGAGAACACCAGGTGAAAGATTCTTCAGTGATCTAATTACCATAACTAGAAATATTGTAGCCATTTGAAACATGAATAGAGGTACTATCGGTTTCTCGTCTTGGCTGGATTTAAGTTCTTGTATTAGACACAGATCAGGTCAAAAATAACTTGCTTATTTCTCCTATTATTTGAAAGATTATAGCTTGCCTATAATGTTACCATGTTTTATATTTATGTTCAGGACTCTTATTGTGGAGCTGTGGTGAGGGTCATACAGAACTTTATCTGATGTCTTCTCTTCTAAAGTGAGCAGAGAGAAAGCTGGGTGACAACTCTCCCACTCCTCAGGTCTGGGACATCAGTCAGGTCCTGTGACAGCGGGTACTAGAATCAGCAAATTATTCATTCAGTGTGGTAGTGAAGCAGCAGAGGAAACTGCAGGTTATCTTGAACTGAATATTAAATATGTCAAATCAGTTTACCAAACAGAAGTATTTTGATTGCATTTATACTAAAGAAATATTCCATTTAGAATTTCCAGAAGCTGCAGTTTCTGTTGAAAATATATTTTGACAAAAAATTTGTTGCTAAGTCTGTCTCAAATAGATGTAGTAATGCAGTGTGGTGAGTTATGACTTCTGTAATGTTCTTGAAGATAGAACATACTCAAAATACTGATTTATGCCTGCAGCATCAGCCATGTGGTAAGAATGTCCTAGACCTGACACAATTATTCTGAGAAACCTTACTTTTGTCGGTTTGGTAAGTTAACATGATCACTACCAGACCAGATAGAGAAAAATGCCCATCCATTATCTCTAGACTATTTCTATCTGTAAATGGATAGATTAATCATCAGATGCATTCAACATCCATTTCGGTGAATCTGGACTGTGTTCCTTTCAAACAAGCTACTGAAGGTTTAATGTCAGACTTCACCAATCTGTGCTAATTCATTGGTGCATTTTGAATAAATAGAGACTGTCAAAATGTATCCCCAGTTCCTGGAATTGTGATTATACATAATTTCTGAATATTCAAGGTAAAGGCGATTAATTTATTTTCTAGCAAATATATAAAAGTTATATGTTCAACTCAGAACATATACAATTTACTCCAGTCTCTGAATTGCATAAATGTATTGCTCTGTTGTGGACAACCTTCACTTTATTTCATGTTTGTGCTGAAATGCAAGGCCAGATGCATGCATTAAGGGTACGTGGCCTTTTGTAGCCCCATGTGTTTGAAGGAAAAGCAGGAAGGTTAAGAGAATCATAT
Source organism: Mycteria americana (assembly GCF_035582795.1). Lineage (NCBI taxonomy): Eukaryota > Metazoa > Chordata > Aves > Ciconiiformes > Ciconiidae > Mycteria > Mycteria americana. Next base: position 43,918,228 of record NC_134371.1, read on the forward strand.
GTAAGTGTTAGTGAAGGAAAATGTGGTATTACTGAAAGAAAAACTGGGCATGTCAAGGCATTCGTATATTGGAAATTACTAAGGAGTAATCAAAGTATTTCAGCTTAAGACACAAGACTGTTAACAATGGTAATACAGTGTTTCCTTGCCCGTCTGATAACTGTTATGTTAGAGTGACTGTACGTTTATAGAGTATTCACACCTTGAACTTGCAAAGGAGTTTGCTGGGATAAACACTTATGCCCAGTGCTTTTCACATTCCACTGAAGAATCATATTCAAGCACAAAGAAATATTTCCACTGTATTAATATAAGCATAAGTTACCATTTTAAGCAAAGTAGTTAAACTCCACTGTAAAAAATAACAGAAAAAACACAGGATTCAAGGGTGTGTGTCTGGCATCAGGTGAAAAGGCAGGAAACCTGCCTTTCTGACAGGCCTTACTACCCTGAGCAAAGTGTCTCCATTCTCTTGCTATGATGACAAGAGTCAATTCTCGTACTCTCATGAAAGAGAGGAAGAATGTAAAAGTCTTGTCTACCGGATGGGAATAAATTATAAGAGTTACTTGTGCTATATACTGTTTCTGAAGCCTAAGGCAGAAAACCTCCAGGATGCTATTGTACTGGAAAATACGGTCAGGGTCTAAATTTCAGGACTGTCTCCTGCAATCTAGAACTACTGGTCAACCTAATATAAGCTTCTGAGAAACTGGGCTTCCAGTGTTTTATAAATTTTCAGTGTAGCTACAAGTTAAACTTTTGTTAGGAGGAGGACTTTCCAGAACTCTTTGGTTGTATTTTTTCTAAATTCAGAAACTTTCTTTTTGACAGTTATAGTCTCTAAACCTGTGTGTAAAAAAAAAAAAAAAAAAAAAACCCACAAAAAAACCAACACCAAACAAACAAAACCCCAAAATTCTATTACTGAATATTTCAGGTTCATAAAAACGCACAATATTGTTTTGGGAAACCTCCAGAAGAAAGGAGTCATTTTTTAAAGGAATATAAAATTTAAAAGAAGTTTTTGCATTAATGCAGTAATAAAGCAGTCCTGAATCATAATAGGAAAAGCACTTCGAAAAATGTTCCATATGGTTATGACAAATTTTATTCATAAGCACTCTGGACAGGGCGATAGTCTGCAGCCCCCACTGCGTATGTATTTCAGAATGAAAAAGAGTTGGATGAGATCAATAATCAACGTAGAGTCCTCTTAGGAAAATGTATGCAAACAAATATTGTTCTCATGACTCTACCAGTGGCCTAACCATTTGTTGATGTTTATACCATGTTCGTAACCTTGCCGAATTTAAAACTGCATTACAAATTTCCCGTACTTTATATGAGTAAGATTAAATTAATCTTGAAGGAAGGCTTGTAATTCTCTTCTTTTACTTTTGTGCAGAGAGAGTGTGTGGAAATGGCTGCAGTCATCCCTATGACCCATGTGAAATTCTTCTGGAATGTAAGGTGCTATATAAATATTTAGACTTATACAGTCTAAATACAGTACTACTATAATTAATATTAGAGGGGGCTAATGAGGCACAGAATATATAAGGTCTCCACAAGCCCTTGAAGAACTACAGAACATAAATGAAGGCAGTAAGATATCAGATTGGTTAAGCTCAGTTGAAGGAAATGTTACAAAAAGAGGTTTAGTTTTTTTGTTGTTTGCTTTTTTTAAAAAAAAATTGTCCGAATTCTCAATCTGAGACTTAGAACAGATATGAAAAATTACCTCTGTTTTGCAAGTCTAGTTATATATGAGGTCCTACAGAGACAAGCCATTTAAGAATAATGAAACTCTCTTAAAAATACAATTAGGAACAACAAATTAACACAGTTACCGATAAAGAAAATGTCCATGGCTAGGGAGAAGAGATTATGTTTGTGCTGTGTGGTTTTAAGGGGGAGATGAAAAAGCACCATCGTTCTTGTCACAGCATGAGCCTTATTTCCTGCTGTGCCATCTCATAGTTTGAGATTACACTTTTATCATTTCAGAACTGCTATTGATGCTTTTTTCCTTCCTTCTGACCTAGTGGTAAATTCAGTAGCTTTTAAAATTACAGCTTTAACTGTTGCTCTGGAATTGTTTTGCACTGGAATTTACTTTTTCATCACATTCTGGGATGATGGAGGAGACTAATATTTTTCCATAGAGTTTTTTTTAATTTTGCATGAATCAGCAATCTTTTCTTCCTTAGAATATCCTTCAAGAAAATTGAATTTTCAGAATTACAGTTGAAAAGGAAAGCTTTGCTTCTACTTCATATATTTTTCCAAAGATAGGCAAAATGAGTTCATTATAAAAGCATTTGCATGTTTTTGCACATGAGCATATATATGTCTGTATGTACATATATACATATGTGTGTGTGTGTTTAAATATAGACAGAGAGACAGAGACCTACCTACATAGTGCAGAGAAACAGTTTGTCAAATTAAAGCTGGCAATCTCCTCTTATAAGAGAGGATTTGTTTGGATTTCTTAACATCATTTTGCATTTTATGTTATAGTTCCTAAGGCACACATTTTACTGGATATAGAATTAAATTATATGTCTCTCTCCAAAATATTTGAAAGTAAGTAAAATAATGTTTTTCATACCCCTTAGAAAAAAACAGTCCAATGGGAAGATTTTTATTTTTCAATTGTTGTTTGGATAAAATTTGGTCTTTTCTGAGCAGATCTTCTCATATACCCCTTAGTAACAGTATGGTTCAGTAGACAGAAATTATTTAAAGACATGGATATAGCAAGCTGGAAACCTGCCTGGATCTATAATTAAGGAGTAACAATGTGTTATGTATCAAAAAATTCTATTCTGTATGTTACATAACGTAAGAAAGTAATAATCCTTAAAAGTGCTTATAAATAAGACTTTAATGGAAAACATGACATTTTACTATTCATAGGATATATACAGCCCATGTTATTTTACAATACTGCACTCTTAATCTGCCTCTAACCAGTCAATACGCCTAGGGAATCTCACTCTGCTTGTGCGATTATGAAACAAACTGCCAAATACTAACAAGTGTTTCAAATGGCTGAAATCTTACACTTACCTGCAAACTTGATGTGGAATTTATTCTCGGGTTTCAATATCTGGACATACAAAGGACAATTTGGAGCAAAGTCTTTAACTGCCCATGCTCTTAAAATGGTTTGATGATCCTAGAATAAAGAGTATGAGGTGATGACAACGAAATACAAATAACCCTGTTACATTAGAAAAAGAACCTCTTATCAGACTGACTCCATTGAAGAAAACTCATTTTAAGACTATATAACACCAGCTGGTGTGGATGTTTATGTGAATGTTATGTAAGTAATATTACATATTATGTATATTACATATATTTAAATACATAAATATATATACACATACACAGACCATCCAGTAATTCTGCAGACATAGACAAGGCTGAGGTACTCTCAGTGTTCACCAGCAAGGCCTCTCAGGCCTCTGCTTTGAGGCAGGCTTCAAGCAGGAGGAGAATCACCAGCAATGGCTGATTTTAGGCAGGGATTGCTCCAGAGAACTCAACCCATATGAGCCCACAGGATCAGGTGGGTGCAGAGAGAGCAGCCCAATGTCCTTGTACAGTTGCTTTATCTTTGAAAGCTTGTGGAGACTGGGGGAGGGCTCAAACAACGGCAGAAAAATTAATAGTTTCACCCATCTTCAAACAAAAGGATGATCCGGGGAGCTATACCTCTGGGCACATGAATGCTATGTCTCAGACTGTATTCTCATTTCCATGTTCAGACATTACAGTCTGGATGAGTGGAAAACTATATGGGTAAAATGCTGGTTAGATGACTGGAGTCTTAGGGCAGTGGTAAATGGCATGTACTCTACCCAGAGACCTGGGGCAAGTGGAGTGTCACAGGAACCTGCACTGGAACCTGTTCTGGTAAACCTCTTTCACCTTCTCCAAGTCATGGATAAAGAGTGCACACTCAGCAGGTTTGCAGACAATACCAAACTGGAGGGAACAGTCGAAACACTTGAGATCAGGACTGCCATTCAGATGGACCAAGACAAGAGGGAGGAATGGGCTGACAAGAACCTCATGAAATTCAGCAAGGGCACAAGCAGAGTCCTGTCTCTGGGACTGAGCAACCACCTGCATTGGAAAAGATCTGCTGGAAAAGACCTGGGGGTCCTGGCAGAGAGCAAGCTGAGCATGGGCTGGCAGTGTGCCCTGGCAGCAGAGGAGGCTGACGGCATCCTGGGCTGTTTTAACGGGAGCACAGCCAGTGGATAGAGGACAGTGATTTTTTCCCCCCCTACTCAGCACAAGTTAGACTGAATGTAGACACTGCATCCAGTTTGCAGGCCCTCAACACAGCAAAGACGTGTATATGCTGGGCTGAGTTCAGCAGAGGGCCATCAAGATGGTCAGGGGCAGAAGGAGAAGCCCTGTGAGGAGAGGCTGAGGGAATGGAGATTGTTCAGCCTGCAGAAGAGGTGGCTTCAGGGGGACCTAACAGCAATCCCCAGTATCTACGGGATGGTTACTGAGCAGATGGAGCCAGGCCCTGCACAGTGATGCATGGCTGGAAGACAAGAGACAATGGAGGTAAGCTCAAAAGAGAGATTCAGGCTGGATATAAGGAGAAACCTTTTTCCCATGAAGACAGTCAGGCAGTGGAACAGGTTCTAGAGAAAGGCTATGCTGTCTCCACCCTTGGACACTTTCACACCAACCTAGATAAAGCCCTGAGCAACATGGTCTGTGTTCATAACTTACTCCTGTCAGACTAGAGACCTCCTGAGCTTCCTTCCAACCTCCATTATCCCAGTATAATATATTCTATTTGTTGGAATGCAGAATAGAGGGTTTGTTTCTAGAAATCTACTAATAAGGTATTTTGTCCCTCTCCTATCTTTCTGCAAGTGTTGGTGATTGTATAATTTGGAAGGGGTGGCATTTGGATGTGGAAGAACTGTGTGAAAACTTAGATAGTAGTGATGAGTCATGTCTAATTAATCAAGAGTGATGCATTAGATAGGTCCTTCCAGAGACACTCAGAATTTAAATGACATTAAATGAGGACATCAGGAATTAAGAGTTCAAAATTGTGGATAATTCTAAAAAATATCAGCTCAATTGAAAACAGATCTACATTTTTGTGCAACTGAAACATTTGCATAACTGACATCAGAATTTAGCCAGCTACTGACCAAAGGATTCCAAGAGATTTCCCAGTCTGTTAGTTTTTGTACTTCTTACCACATGTCAAGAGTAAGTTAACTGCAGGATGAATACTGCTATCCCATAGAAGTAAAGTATGTGGTAATACATTCATATATTGAATTTCATGAAATATGGCTAATTTCAGTGTATTAGCCATCAGTTTTTATTTTCAGAACTAAAAAGGAATATTTGAGAGCTGCATGTAGGCAGCAATACTTGGGTTGAAATGCCTTGCCTAGTCATGAAATCAGTGGTATTAAAAGATAAAATAGAAAGAATGATTCATTATGTTTGCAGCATCAGCAATAAGAAAAGCTTTCAGACTCATGAACACAAGGGAAAATATCTGCCTGGAACAGAGCGTAATTGACATATTCAAACTATAATATTTTAATATCAATTGAGATGTTAGCAAGTACTTTTTCTACTCGAAAGTCTACTATTTTTCTACTAGAAATACTAGAATGGAGCTGTAAGAGGAAGACCTTTTGAGGATGGTAAAATACATTCTTTCACATTTTTCTTATTAACAGTTTCATAGATGTAGGATTGCTGTGCCCATTCAGGAGATTTCAGAACTTGGATGTACCCTGCTACAAGTTTTCCTTGTAGGCAGTCACTTTTTCTTCACTTCTTCTATAGCATATGGCAACTTACACTCCTTAAGGTGTTTTGGTTTTTTTTAATTTAGGGGGGTTTGCTGTTTTGTCTTAAGGGAATGAAATGCCAAAACACCTTAGAAGCAGCAAATGGCTGGGTAATGGCATAGATGGTGGTCATACAGATATACTAAAGGAGGAGTAAGAGGTTTGGGAGTGGATTTGGGACAGATTTGAGAAACCTGTGTTGTTGTTGACGTTTACCTAATCTTTTTATGCAAAAGGTGTCAGGGAAACACATTCAGAGTCACTTGCAGTGATGGTGTGGCTTCATTGCACAGGGTTTGACATTACCAGTTTCCTCCCTTCCTTTCTATAGCAATCATTCACAGACCACATTGGCTTGCAAAAATGGTAGAAAAGGTTGTTTCCTGTATGCCACATGCAGAGATATAGCTTATATTCAATTAAATTTAGGTGAATTATTTTTTTCATTCTTGAGTATTACATACATGAGCTAAGATTAAATTTACTGTGATAAACCAAAACTGTACTAGTAAATACAATTTTGGTTGTACATTTCAGACTAAGTTTACTCTTTCTCTTTTCTTCTCAATGTTAGATATTTTCTTTGATTTTTTAAAATTATTTTTTTGTCTAAAAAGCCTGGTTTTGTCAGAAGGTGCAAGAATTGTTAAAAATAAGAATGAAGAATGCTTATTAAAATGATTCAAATAACACCATTTTATTAAAAAAACAAACAAACCTAGGCCTGTAGAAGTGAGTGTTGTAAAACTAAAAGTATGAATCTCAACATAAAATATTTTTAGATAATTGTATAGGAAAGGGAAAGATTCCTTAAAATAAAAAACTCGTGATGATTATTTGGCACATTTGCAGTTTTAACACTACAAAATATGCATTGCTTTTGATTTGCTAATTCTTTTTTGAAGAAGCAGTCTACAAATATGTAATATATATGAAATGGATACTTAAATGCCCTATATAGTTTCATAAGATCAACTCAGTGTGTATGTACTGTTAATATAATAACATTGCATTATTGTTTCATTTTCTCTCTTTTCACTTGGTATATACATGTGTTTGTGTACAAAAGCTGGCTATTTGGGTTTCCATGGTTTTTTTGCTCAGTTACTCTCCCGAATTCCACTCTGGAGAAGCACTCCAGGGGAGAGAAATGAAAATACAGGTAAGCACTTATAGGTACATACTATAAACTGAGGTAACCGAAACAAAATTATGCTTCTATTCACGTTATAAAATATATGCTTCTTTGGGAGATGAGGGAAAAAAATATTCTCTTCTGTGTGCTTTCCATGCAATGAATTGCAGTCAGTGATCAAAAATTCCCACTGATACTGATGGTGATTAATATAGAGGTGATATTTAAGTTTATGTATCAAAAGCTGTAAGTTTTAAAGTGGGTGTAACAGGAATTTAAATCATCAGAACTCACAGCAAGACCTTGATTTAATATATATTTTAAAATAGTTCTGTTAATGTAATTTTTTTCTTGCCACACATAACTTCATAAATTAGTTATATCTTCCTATGCAATGCATCCATCTTATGATGCTATTAAGGCAGTGTAACTTAGATTACCAGTATAGTAGTGTCACGCAATTTGATTAACAGAAGGGGAAAAAAAAGGTGCAAGCTTGAACTCGACCATCTCTGAATTTTCAGAAAGCATCAGAACAAAGCTGTCAGCAGTAGAAGTGGTCTTTCATATATTTATATAGCCTATTAATGAGTTATCTATAGGCTAATTCAAAGAGACTTCTCTTCCCGCTCCTCCTTGGGTTAAAACAGCAGATGCGTTGTTTTCAGGCACCTTAGTTTTGTGGAGCAATTTGATGTAGGCAGCCCATTGAAGTCACTGGCTAACTTTGTGGTGTGGCACAGACTACTGTTCTATATACTGTACCAATCAAATAAAAAAAAGTCATCCAGACTTAAGTACAATTTGAACTCTCTTTAAGAGTTGCATCCTCCAGAAGAGAAACAGATGTCTGTCCTGCTTGCTATAGCAGATGAGCAGCTTACATCTTGGTCTGAGATGTCAAAATATCATTTGATAGAATAAGATTTGGCAGAGCTTTGTCTTGCCAGAGAAGAGAAAGTCTCTGGTAGGAGATTTTGGAAAGCTGACAAATTCTTGGTCTGACTGTTGAAGTTCCTACTCCTCCAAGTGAAAAAGGAAGCAACTGACAATTTTTATGAAGTAACTGCATGTCACCTGTTACTGTACTTTTTCTTCTGAGCTATAGTGGAGATCCATGGATCAGAAGCAACACAGACTTTAGCACTAAAACTTATTAACTAACAAAATAGCAAGCAGTGAACAGCCAGAGGTATCCATGGCAAATGAGTGGATCCTCTGCTGAGGACTGTAGCTGGGGAGATAAAAACTCTCATGCACTTTGAAAAATCACGAGTAACAACAGCTGTTCTGGTCGGGAATCTCCTTAATGCATCTGTTAACTTCTATTTTGACAGCTGTCAGATGTAGGAGAGGATCCAAGACAGTCCTAACAGTTTGTCAGCTGCTCAAGCACAGCAGGGTGAAAAATCAGTTGTATTTATAAAGATTGATACTGGGATGACAACTGAACTTCTTTCAGCCCAGTGACAAACTGTAACCTTATGTACTACATGACTGAAGTTCTCAGTAGTGACTAGAGCTGGAACAGTGTAGGAAATGAAATCCATTTCATTTCAGAGCTCTAGGGGGCAGTAAAATAAAACAAAATAATTTAAAAAAAAAAGGAAACGGTTGTCCTGTTTTCTACTTGCAGTATAAATAAATGCATTGCCTGCGAAAAGGAAATCTGAGCAACAAAAACGGAGAGAGAGGTGACATCTTGTTTAAAAACTTCAGAAGACATCGACCCTCAGAGGGTCCATCACTGCTACGGTTGAGATACTGTGCCATTATGACTATCCAGCCAGTCACCCAACAGGGTACTTTGTCCCAGAGGAAGGTAACAGGATTGTGTTTGTATTTGCCTGGTAAGATTTGCCTGTTTGTATGCTCCAGACACAATGATAAATGAGATTTGATAAGAGTCTGTACTGGAAACTGAAATGTGCCAGGTACCGTTTTGGTGTTTCCTGGGGCACACTGTCCCTGAGGGCAGACAGACTGCCTGGAGAGAGTTGTAGCTGGCCACAACTCTGAAACCAGAACTAGATGTGCTGGCCAGAATGGATGGAAGCTCCATGAGCTCCATGTAGAGTCCGCTGTCTGCCCTGTAGGACAGTTCAGCAGAGTTGAAAATTGTCCTTTCTTTGTATAAATTCTGGAGAGGTTATGAGCAGAGATGAACAGCTTACCTCTAAGAGAATCCTGTGTTGGTGCAGCTGTCCTTAAAGCTGCATAAACCTACCAAGTGCAATGTAAATCACATGCTCTGCTTGTATGGGATTTCTCATTTCTAGCCAGTTCACAACTGTCAAGTATATTTTGTGAAATGAGATGTCGCTGATTTATTCTGAACTTCATGACTAATTTAGGCAAGGCAGTTCAGCTTTTTGATATTTTTCAGTCTCACAGAAGTAACCGATATTTTCCCAGGTATTTGCAAGAACTGCTGCTTGTTCTTATCCTTACATACCCTAGCACTTCTGGCACTTCCAAACAGCACATTCTGAGTGCTTGCCTTACTTGACTACTCCAGGATTACTTGCTGCCAATTCAGTGGCTTTCGCTAGTGTGTTTTCAGGAGTCTATTGCTGATTAATCAAATTGAAAGCTCTTAGTTCAGTAAGTTTGAATGTTATAGTAGGAGCACAGATTTATTTCTCAGGGAGTTCAGTGGCTTTCTGCAAGTGATAGGTCCAGCACAGGGTCTTTGGTTTTGAATAAAGTATTTTTTACAGCATGCTGATAGTCTACAAAACTTTAAGTTATTTCTGATAAAATTTGCTTCTGGAGGTTCATTTGCCTAGCAAGGAAATAATCCTTTCTTCTTGGTAGCTGCAGCTTATGTTGCTTTTTTTGTTCTTCCTTCTCTGATAAGCCATATGTGTAGGTATGGAAACAACTAAGTTTTGATGGCAGATGAAGTAATTGTAGCAAGTGATAGAGAATATATTAAGAAATACTACATACATAATGCAAAGCCCTCATTTCCCATGTTTTACTGTATCTATTTTTAACGTTTAGAAAAATAATTGCTATTTCTTATAATGTAGCAGCAAAACAGTATTTTCTAATTGAGATAGCTTAAAACATAATCACTGAAATATAAACACTAGTTTGATCTTGTTAGGCAATTTGTAAGCATCTTAATTTAACTTTGTGAATATTCAGACTTATTCTGATCTTCCTTTGGAGTTCAAGATCGAACTGAATAGAGGCAAGTGTGCAATAATTTAGCATGCAGCTCATGGTGAAAAATGTAAAGTTCTGTTCATAAATCCTTCCTCAGTGGACTTTTTTCCTGGATATTTGTGATCAGTAGGTAATGTCATTAGTTTGAAGCGTTCTAGTTCACATTAAAATAGGTTTATTCTTTTATCACAGTTGCGCTGCGTAGAGGCTTGTATTAGCACTCTTCCTTTGTGGACAGTAACTTACCTGACTGCACATAACTAGTAGCATGGGCAAAACCATAGTAACTTATTTAAAGTCTTGCCATTTTTCACATTTAAAATTGGCCAATATGAAAAATGGTCAAATACTCTCATATATACTGATTATCTGGTATTAGTCACAAATTAATTTATAAAGTTGAATTCAATCTTTACTTTGTTAGTAGTGAACTTTCAATACTTCAATAGTTCTCAATGGACTTACCAGTCAGTTGATATGTATCTCTTTTCTGATTTAATAAATAAAACTCTTTGAATTGGATATCTAGAGCAAACACTGATATTAGTCCAGGTAATTTGAATAAAACTTTTTTGACAGAGTACTAGCCTTTGGAGTGATTAATGACCAAGTATCAATATATCTATAAGGTACCATGATAGTGCTTATATGGTATTCTGCCATTGTTCCATAAAAAAGGAGAGAACTCATACAAATTTACTTCATTCAGCATGAAAATTGTTTTTTGAAAGTACTGTATTATAATAATAGTATTTTTTATTTTTTTAAAGTCCTGTAAGAATGTATAAATTCTTACATTAAAAAAAAAATTTAATGTATAACTAAAATGTGCTGTAAAATCCTAAATTCTTTGGTAGGTAGGTCATGTAATTTATTTTCTAAATAAGCAGAAGTAGATATGTTATGTGAAATGAGCCATTAAATCATGTTTCATAAATTTGTGAAATCCTGGCGTTATAGAATCCAACAGAAACCTTTTCGTTATCTTAAATGAGACAGGAAGTTCATCCCACATGCAAAATCTCTGTATAAATCAGCTAATTTTAATCTTCTCTTCACAGAAGTCGTCTCAGTCCCTGGGAGGGAATAAGGGCAGTAACAGTATAAACAGCACGCACATTCATTCTTACTTATTTCTTCAAAACTTACAGCTGCTGTCCGGTCCACCTCGCAGCGGCTACTCAGAATGAAACAGGCTTCAGCATCATCCATTCTAGAATAGGGGAGACAAACCCGTTACATATCAACAAAATACTTACGTGGACTTGTGTTTCACAGTTCATAGTCTTGTAGGCTTACAGAAACAGAATACAGAGAAAGTTTAGTCTACCTGTTCTCATGCATTATCTGAATGTCAGCAGCAGTCACCTTGTGCACTAACTCACGGTGTACCAGTACTTCCCGACTACGTTCTGGGAAACTTTCTTTCCCTGGTGCCAGTAGAAGCTGTGCCAAAGTAATAAAAGCAGGGTGGCCTCAAACACACTTAATTTGCAAAATAAATATTTATCTGCCGTGAGTACAAAAGGTGAATGAATAGCACCAGTCTGCATAGTGCGTAAGGGTATGGCATGTACAAGTTACTATTGATAAGAATGAATGAGAGGGGGCAGATAACTTTATATAGACTTGTCTTGCCTAGTGATAGCAGAAAGATGGGTAGATGTAGTAGAATAATGCGTTAGGGATAAATAACAAACATTTCTGTGTATGTAGGCATTAAATGAGTTAACTGTTTTCAGTTCATGGTCTCTTTGAGAACTTTTAATGCCTAATTGTTCTCTAGTGGGTACAACTGGTCATGTAATAAAGAGTGGTGGTGGAAGTGTGGAGAAAAACTGTCTGACTGAAGGTTTCATCAAAGTTTGCTTTTCCTCTTTTGCCTCAGATTTTGATATCCTTCTCCAGTGAATCCTACTTCACTTACTGGTACACGGAAGTAAAGAAATAGGGACTTGGTTGACTTCCTTGGGAAGACAGGACTTTCTGGGCAAAGAGAAATAGGATGATCAGAATGGGTTTCCTGGGAAGGGGAAAAGTGAGACAGAAGCTGGGGAAAATGAACAGGCAATTCACTGCTCATTACAGCAACTCCATTCTGGAGTCTGGAATGGGACCTGAGATTCCTAAATCTTTGGTTTCTCTGCTGCTAGAAAATTGAATTGGTGGTTGTTAGTAATAGTTTAGGCCATTGGGACCTTAGGCTTAGACTGAGAGCCCATTCTTTTAGGTACTGTACAAACACAGAACAAAAAGACAGTCCTTGCCATATAAGCTCTAAGTGACATGACAATGGACAACAAAAATATATGCAAACATGGGAAACAGGAAGAAACAGTGTGACTATACCTGAATATAAAAATTATCATGGTAGGCAGTGGTCTTACTAGATATCAGAGCAGTGAACTGACTGAAGAGAGGATGCGATGAAGAATACTGGGATTACTTTACAGATGTTTTGGAGAAATTCATCCTAGATTGAAGGTACAGGATGGGTGAAGTCACAATGGGACTTGTATGTTAATCTGTTGTATGTGTGAAAGAGAATAGCAATATAGACTTATCAGAACATTACCTCTCAGTAAGAACTGGGATTTGCAGGCTAAGTAAGAATAAGGGGTCACTCCTTGATGCAATAAAGAAGGGCAAGCCAGGGAAGGACTGCAATGAGGCAAAGTGATGTACTACATAAATAATATTTCCAGAGCGTTCTGAAACAAGGGTTCAGGGAGTTGACATGATATATGTCAAGAACACAAATATAGTTTTAAGTGGGACAAAAATGAGAGCTTGTGTGAGAAAACACTTGCAAGATGCAGGCTCAGTCTACGTAGGATGCTCTACGATATGATTCCAAGCTTATGGTCCACAGTAGGATACTGGTTTTATTTTGTTAGCAAAAATTAAGATCTATTTACAACTGTCTGCAACTAAACTTGATGAATTAGATATCCCTAATGAGATGTCAAGATAGCTTGGCCAACGTTTCAGGTTTTGACTATAGAAATAGTGATTATATTTGTGTGTTTTGTGTGAGATCATTCAGAAAAAGTATAAAGAAAAGAGAAGGATAAAGTCAGGTCATTGTAGATTCCTCATAGACACCTAGCAGTAGGAAAACAGGGGAAGCCTCAAAAGATTAAAGTACTTGAAATGGAAAAATCATTGTAACAAAGGCAAATCTATATATCCAAAATAGTAATGTCAAATGCAGCTGATGTGGAGAAGAAGTGAGGACAGGAGGTGACTTCTGAGTGCTATTAGGAAGAAATCACAGGAGCTGTATGAGTAGTTTCAGCTAAGCATGGGAACAGAATTGGGAAGATAAGGTCTTTAACAAGGTTGTAGGAAAAAAAATTCAGTGAAATTAGACGAGATTTCAATGAGAGCTGATGAGGTAACTGGGATTGACAGTATATATAGATGATTTCATAAGGAAATGAAACCTCATGTGAACATATTCACCTCTTTCCCTAATGTTTTTTGTAACTTCTTGAATCACTTCAGCCACAGATGACAAGGATAATAACCTGAGATGAACATCTATGAATGTCATGAATTTAGACAACAGAGACACTAATAGCATCTATGTTAAAAACATTTATTAGAACCCAGAGTATCCTTATGAGAGAAGTGTTATTAATGTCATAACAACTGAAAAAGCTTTGTCAGTTACACCATTTTTATATGCCAAAAAACTGAATCTGAGACAAAAACACCAATAGTTCCACTGCTTGAGGATGGCAGAAATTTAAAGGGGCTTTATATATTGAAGAGACATTTGTGAAAGGAAAAAGCATAAGGTAAAGAAAAAGATCGGACATGAAGAGGATTACAATTTGTGATGGTTCACTAAAGAAAGTGGAAGGAGAGAGAAAAAATATTTGAGAACATGACAGAACATGGGAGAAAGCTGTAGGGGGAAAAAATCAAGCATGGTAGTGTTATTCACTTTCTAGTGCTAGTCTGCATGGAGAATTAGAGCTGTTTTGATCAGTTAGTGTGTTGTTTCAGATGTTGAAGTAGCTATGAAGTTTCCAGTCATGCTGATGAACAATATACGTATCAGTGTGATGCCTCATGACAGAATTTGTTCTGGTTTTTGTTAAAGCTGGGCACATGAACACTGTTCAGAGAATACCAAAAATTTGCAAAGTGAAGCTCTCAAAGGTAGGAAGCAAGAACGAATATAATTTTTGTAAAGTCAAATTGGGTACTAGGGCATATAAAGAAAAATACAGACTTTAGTTAACTGACTATTTACTACTTATGCAGTCAGCCAACTTTTGGTATTCCTTTACTTTTTGGTGTGACCTTTATCATGTTATTTTGACATTGCATTTCACGTATAATGTATGTATAAATTTTGATAATGAGACACTTCTTGATTATTTTGTTGTTGTTGTTGGTAACCATTACTTTATTTATTAGAAGAAGTTTACCATGTGCCTTGTTATCTTCTCAGTACATTATGTTCTCATTAAAAAGAAATACAGCAAACATCTTAGGTACTGGGTTATATTTCATATTAAATGTTCTATTAAATTCCCACTACTCTTCTTCCCTCCAGAGAGGTTGAAAATTATTCTATGACAGGTACATTCAATTACATGTTCTGCAGGAAAAAGCACAGTTCCACAGTTAACTACCTCCAGGTTATTATAAGTGAAATTCAAGATTATCTTTAGGGAATAGCCTAATTTTTCTTCTCCTAATGTGTAGAACAAATGCCAGCTAAATCCCCACATGAATTCCTTCTTGAAATCAGCAAGAAAGCAAAGAAAGGAACCTCTCTCTAAAAGAAAATTCCAATCCTGAAAAAAGCTTCTTGTATTTTCAAATTTTAAACAGAAGTAGTTGTTTTTTCAGTGGCAGAAATCTGAGAAGATAATACTGCTTACTAGACTTTGCACAGATTAGATTCTTGGAAATAACTCCCCTAGGGTAAAGAAGGCTGAATAACACAAATACTCAGACAGGTATTGGCTTAATTTTAGACATCTGTATTAGCTGCTAAATAAGTTCTTCCTAAGAGCAATGCAGATAAGTTAAATCAGTTATTTGCTAAGAATCACCTTTCTCTCTCTTTGGAGAGTTTAAAGAGACGATCTTCCTACGTGAATTCCACTGTGAATTCCTTCACACCTTCAAGTGATTGAGCAAGGGGGGGGGGGGGAGGAACTGTGTTTGACTGATGTGTTTTGATTAATGTCATTCACTATTAACTGGCAGAGAGGATTTTTTAGAAGTGCTGGAAGTACGCGGTAAGAGGAAGGCCCTGAAAGAGGGGTATATGTATGTATAGTCGAGTAGTTGCTTATACTACCAGTCTGAACTTTGGAAGAAAACAAAACAGTGCAATGGGTTCAAAGGGTGATAATTATTTCTGTTTGCTTTTTTCCCCTTCAGTTGGTCAGGAGAACTACTACCATATTCACCATATTTACTCAAGGAACAGAAAAAAATTCTAGCATTACTGGCAGTTTTGGAATTTTCTGTGCTGCTTTTTCAGAAGAAATCACAGGCACTCTGTTTCAATACCTTTAAAAACTGAGACAGAAAAGACAGGGAAGAAAAATTTGGTCAAATGAAAGAGCTTACAAATATTTGTTCCTTGAAAAATTTCAGATAGTAAGAAAAACAAATTATATCAAAGAGCCTTGCTTTCTAAATACACATGCTTTCCTTCTAGCACAGCTTTTGTTGTTTGTCAAACTTACTTATCAAACAGTATGAGTGAAACAAAAGTAAAAAACAATATT
Organism: Mycteria americana; assembly: GCF_035582795.1. Classification (NCBI taxonomy): domain Eukaryota; kingdom Metazoa; phylum Chordata; class Aves; order Ciconiiformes; family Ciconiidae; genus Mycteria; species Mycteria americana. The sequence goes on from NC_134371.1 coordinate 43,934,163, forward strand.
GGTCAATATTTGCCTACTTAGCTCTCAACAGATCTTGATCTTTTAGTGCTGAGCCTTGCAGATAGATAACTCTTTGGGACCACATTGGGATTTGTAACACCCTTCGGACCTGAGCATCCATCTCAGTAGGACACAAAATAACGACATAATAGTCCTGTCAAAAACATAAGAGGGAATAGTCAAGTTATTTTTTTATGTTATCATTTATTATTGCTAGAGAATGAGTCAACAGAGACTCAGGATGTCAAAAATGTCTCTGATAATTCTCAAATTTCATTGACAAAAGTTATTTGAATAGATGTGTTTAAAATATTGAATTCTTTAATAAAAATGGCTGGACAGTTGTCAACTGTTTGCAAAAGACTCCAGGGTTGCAACTAAAGTCCATTTAGAAACATTTTTGTTTCCATATAAGCATAATTTTTTTTAGAGACAATTTACATTTCTGTCCTTTTAGGTGGAAAATGTAGGAAGTTTTCAACAATCGAAATGGAATTGTCTTCCCCCCAATTTTTTCCTCTACATTAATGGGCAGATCCAATCTGTTTCCTGTGCTAGAGACAGTCCTTGTTAGGAAAAGTAAGGTTGCTCTGAAGTATACATGTGTGTACATATGAAAAGGAGAGATAAATGGAATGTGAGAGGAGAGACTGGGAGCTTAGGACAGGCTTGTCACAGAAGTCTTCCTTAGCACACACAGACTTTTGCAGAAAGCTTAGTGCATTGGATCCAGTGCATCATCTGTATCCTCCAGCTTCCCATTGCAACTGTGAAGGGAATGTATATAAGCTTTTTTAGGCTACATAAGTAGTATTAGGACTTCTGTTCTTTGTCTCCAGTGTATCACAGAGCCTGACTTATTCTTCAGGCTAATTAACTAAATTTCGGATTTCAATTTGTGTTTGCGTCTATGAAGAACTGGATTTCTTTGTGCATTTGCTTATGCCCCTTACTAGCTAATTATTTTGGGGAATATTTTGGATTTGGGATTTGTCAAATTGCTGCTCAGCAATTTGAGGATTGTATTTTTGTGATTTTTTTTTTTTTTTGCACTAGTTAATGAAGCATGGTACCACAGGTAATTTAGTAAAAGACACAGAAAAGATTTAGTAAAAGAAATGGTCTGTAGCAAAGCTAATGATAATGAATCCAAATTGCTATTTCATATAAATAAGCTTTTATATGATCAAAACAAGTCATACAACATCTGTTTGCATTAGCTAGGGAATACGTGTACACTAAGAAAATATCTTGTGTGTAATCTTTCAAAGTCTTTTTCCTTTAAAGTACGTCTATTTATTTCTTAATTTCAACAATTCCAAAAGGATTTAATCTTCCTAACACTGGCAAAAAAACCAAAGCAAAATGCAAAAACTAAAAGACACTTTGACTTGTGAGGAGTTTTGGATCCAGTCCCAAAACAACAGGAAAAAATAATTTGAGTAGTTTTCACTTATTTTCTGTTTTGGGGTAGAATATAAGGAATTTGTGTGGAAATATCTGCTTCTAAAAGGACTGGCATAATTCAACAAGAATTCTATCTGTTTAGTCTATTTACCTCAATTTAAAATGAATGTCACCATACTGTATCTCAGCTTCTTACTGCAATTATAGATTCCCAATGCAGTCAGCTATTCCCAAATTCAGTTTTACAATTTGAAGACCATTTCAGAAGGCTGTCTGCAAAAAATCAGTGTTTTGAGTTTATTTTCTTTTTTTTTCCACTGTAAATACCTGCAATCTGGGATGAGCATAGAATTCATTTAAGAAATCCATAAGTAAGTCAATCTTCAGGGAGCTAACACATAGCACAACGTGTTTTTCTGTCTGAGCTCTATGTCGACTGTAGTTACCACCAGACTTTTGTCTCTCCATCCACAAATATGCCAGCTGTTCAAACTGCAAGAGATGCCAATTGTCAGTGAAATATAGACAAGCAGATGTGCAGTACGACTGTATCATGACTTAACAATATTGCATCGTTCATCTCATGCCTCTGTGAAAAGGTGCCCTTAGCCCACAATGCCTTTTTCTTAGTAAAAAGTTCTCTAGTAAGCGGGTAAGATGAATAATAGGGTGACTGAAAAACATGGTAGTAGAGCCAGTCTCTACCACACACAAACAGCAGGGTAAATCCATTAATATACCATGAGATTACAGTAAATCTCAAGATTTTAGAAAAGAATGAAGGCTGTACCTTATTTCCTTTATGTATTTTATACCTTTGAGCTCTTTTTTTCCAGTGCCATGTGACATAAATGCTTCCCTCAAATGAAAGGTTAAATTTTCACACACTTAAGTGTATAGTGTGAGTATAGATACTCGGATAGAAGCACCATTTTACTTAGTTTGGGCAATAACTCTTCTCAGAGATTTTATAATGTTCTGACGGTGACCTTCTGTATACTTTCTTATCTGTCTTATAAATTTAGATACAATTTAAATACACAGCAGCTGTTAATACAGCAAATTTGCCTTTGCCAGCTGAACAATATATTTAGGCTAACAGTAAACTTCGCTCTACTGGTCTAAATCCATTAGACTAAAGAGAATACTGTAACAGTCAGTGCCATTGTAACAATCTGTAATAAAACATACAAACAGCATTTCAAAGCTTCTTGTAAGTAACATGCATTTAATACTGAGCTCAATTTAACTATATATCTGTGTGATAGCTGTTTCTCATCCACATTCAACTGATGGAGAGACTGAATTGTGAATAATAACTGAGAATAAATAATAATATGAACAATATTATAATAATGAATAATAATGAATAATAATAATATCATAGCAGGACAAAAGCTCAGGAGAGAATGCCCCCCACGTTCTTTGTATGGAAAACTACATTTTCACTACATTATCACTACCGAGCTATAAAATAAAGTAACTAATAATAGGTAAATTTATGTGAAAGGGCAGTAGATTTCCAGGTTATTTACTGGTAATGCAGAGCTCTTATGCCTGAAGTGTATATCAGAACTACCTGAAAGATGAAATTTCTATTTCCTAGGAAATTTCAAAATTCTTAAACAAAGCATATTTTAGTTTTCAATAGAATATATATTTTACTAAATTTCCACTGAGTGAGAATATAATTGTGTTAGTGCATATGTCTGTGTATGCAGACATTAAATATTTAGGTATCATTAAAATGTTCAAATAATTTCAAGAAAATTAATGCTGAAAGCTTGAGCTTCCAACCTCCCAAGGTTTCTGTGTTGTCTGCTCATAGTGAGCTTTACTTCACTGTCAAAGCAGCAGAGTCTGGAAAACATGGCTGTGTGAGAAACTTTGGAGCTTCATGGTCTAGCAGGTCTACTATAAGCTTTGATAGGCATGCACAATGTCTCCCCACGTTCCCTTTTTGTGGCATGAGGTCTGGGTGATCACCAAGTGTGGAACAGTTAACATCTTGGCAGGGCTTCCCATGTAATCGCAGGGTTTCTGTCATCAAGCCTTACCTAATGAGCTGGGAAATGTTTGGTACAAATTTAATGAAACTGATTGACTCCTTGAAATACTTGGATTTTCATAAATCAGCCTTTTCCTGTTGAAACTGTTAGAAGTCCTAAATTTAAGTAGGCATCAAAAATTCCGAACTGTGCTGTTGACTCTGTGTGTGTGTACCCGACATAAACAGCTGTGAACCCAATTTGCTTGAGTTGCAGATTTAATGAGATTTTTTTCAAGTTAGCACTGAGCTGTGAAAGTAAGAGAGGAAGTAGAGAGAGCCAAGATTAGAAACAGGGAGAGCCTGCAGAGGAAATGCTATACTCATAAAGAAAGTGCTGGATACTGTTTTGGTTTGGGGGTTTTTTTGGTGGTTTTGTTTTGATTTGTTTTTCTTTTTAAACTGCTCCATTAATAACAAACCCGTATCTCAGCATGAAGGAAGGGCTCTGTGGTACATGACAGGAACAGAAAGCTTTCACCAGCACTTGAAAACTGTTATTAGTGGTCTGTTTTTTAGTATAAAACTAGACTATAGGAGAACGGACAAATGAAAAAGGAAGGAAAAAAAAAAACAGAATAGGAGGTATAGAAGATGGTTATTTTTTCTGACATTTTCTATGCAATAATAACAGTAACAATAAATTATTTCAGTTATTATTCTTTTGTTTTAAAAACAATTCTAAAGAGAAGAAAAATCCACATTTACCTGTATGGGCAACACCACAAGAGCAACACAGATCATAATGACAACAAGCAGCTTTGAAGGCCATATCTTGGGTGTAACATCCCCAAAGCCCACAGTGGAAAATGTCACTATGCAGAAATAAAGGGAGTCAAAGAGAGTCAACCTGTTTCCTGCTCGTTCCAGATGCTGAATTCCACAAATACTATGTAGAAAAGAATGAATAAAGACACGAAAAATAAAAACTGTACTTAGGGTCAGTTCAAGTTTGATGATTATATGTGCAGAGAACTATTTATTTTCAGAATTCATAAATTGCTTAGCAAAGACATTTTTTCAGAGAAGAGTAAAAATTAGTATCAAACCAAAAGTGTGTTGTTAATATAATTTTCAAATGTCATTTGTCATACAAAAACCTCATTTTTTTATTATTTCAATATGAGAGTCGCAACTTTGTTGCTAGGTTTTGCTTAGTGGCTGTTGTGAGGGAGGAGTGGTATATAGAACATCATGGATTGATGCAATTCCTTTCTAAACCAGAACAAAACAGATGGTATGTAGTTGCCACCATTTAGAATTTTTTATAAACATCTTTTAACTTCTTCAGGGAGAGTTTGCTGGTATGGACAAGAAAATGTACATACTGCTTTCTTTAAATCTATTACTCTTTATGGTGGTCTCTATCCCTTTCTGTGGCAAGAGTTACTAGCATGAACTAGTTATGAGAGTATATATTGCGTACTAGAAGGATAATGTTGGTACAAATGGGTACTGACTGTCTAGAATAAACTGAATGTGAGAATCGCAGGCTATCGAATTGTCAGAGGAGTAAGTGTCCAGGGTCAGCCTTCAGCTAGAAAGTGGAAGATGCCAACTGGTATGAAGATTCTGCTTACTAAAAGTACAGAATAGAAATAAAAGGCTTGGTTGTTTTTGATAGCAGAACAAGTGAAGTTCATTCCTTCCAGTCACACATTCCTGTGAACAAGTAAATGGTAGCCCAGGTTAATCGGTAATTATTTCTCTTGTAATCAGCATGATGTGTTTTTGGTTTTGAGAAGCAGTAGCAGAATCTGTCCACAGGTCTTACTGTTGTTTCATATGTTGCAGATTCTAAAAAAAATTCACTTTGGGAAAAAAATATACTATGATAAAGAGCTTCCCCAGCTTAAAATATGAGCTTTCCCTAATACAGTAGAATTACTTAGATCAATTCAGGCTTTTAAATTATATCCACCTATATGAAGAAAATCAATGTGTGAACCATGCCGAACAGTGTTTTTTCCCGTTGGAGTTAGCAGAATTATTTCTCCTCAGGGAATTAGAGAGTTAATTGATAAATAATATTGTATTACTTAGTAATTATTCTAGAACATACCAAAGCTGATTTCTTCATATGTGGTATCCAGATGGTAATAGTCACTCATTAATATCTGCCATGGTAAGATCTTTGCATCACCAGGGAGACCCTGTGTTTATAACAGCTTTAGCAGTTGTTCTTCTGTTCTCTGTTCTGTTCTCCAAAAATAATTTAGCTGTGGGCAGTGGCATTTCCAGAACATATGGATCAAATTCCCAGTTTCCTTTTCACAGTTCTAGCATTTGTAGTTTTCACACATCTCAAAATGTTCTAAAGAGGGTGGGATTTTTTTCCCTGTTTTTTGCGTAAGTTTCATACTTCAGGCAGAACTGATACTTTTATATTCCCACCCAATTTGTCCCACATTTTTCACTGGAGTTGTAATCTAGATCTTCCACAATTTCACTATGTTCCAAGTTTTTATTTTTATTTCTTTTTTTTCCTTTTTTTCTTTTTTTTTTTTTTTTTGACAAAAAGGATAATTATATTTTTGTCCCTGAAAATATTAAAGAAGGACTGTAAGGAATTATTCTAATGAAGCTTTCTTTTGGCCTCAGACAAGGAAGTTTTTCAGCTAAATCCTTTTCCAGTGTTAATTTGAAATAATGGAGTATACTGCAGAGGTATCCAAGTATGGAAAAAGAAGCTAGTTTAATATTGTTATTCACATAAGTTATACATAATTTTAAAAGCACAATGTTGGTGGATTTTTAATTCTTCATTTTCATTATTCCTGATCACCCTGGTGCATTTTCTTCTCTTTAGTTCTCTTTTGTGGGTACATCTGTAAAATATATAACCTTGACTTCAGGAATTAAGGTCACAAGGGCCAGGAAAGCAGCAATTACACTGAGCCTGTGATATGGCTCCCATGTAACAGGACTGTTACACCACTCCACTAAGTGTGTTAAATATCTGCAGATGGGTTTGTATTGAAGCATAATGCATGATCTTATCATTGGTAGAAACGTATTTTTTCTGCTGCTGGTGCCTGTGAAATTGCTTGGTGTTTGTATATGCAACAGGATCAGCCTTACCCTTTGTATCTGACAGAATGGATTAAAATGTAAAAAAAAAATTGATACCCTAGGGTTTTTTTACATTTTCAAGGAATGAGAATTGTTTCTTCACTTTTTGTTCTTTTTGTAAAACCTTAAAATCAATTTTAATAGTTTGCCGGTGGGAAAACTCAAGTCTTGATGAAGGAGATATTTTCTTTACTATTATTCATGAACTTTCCATAACCAGCCCCCCCAATCATACTTTAGCTTAACTGAAATAAGTTAATATATCGTGAACCATTTCAGCCTTTTCTAAGTGAACAGTAAAATTCCCATTGAATTTAGTGAGACCAAGATTTCATTTTATCAGCTGTATTCTCTTATAGTCCTATATATTTCTATTCCTTGAAGCCATCAAAATAATTTTGTGCCTCATCCAAAATGTTGTGGATTCAAGCTGTTGCTCATTGAACTCAGTGGGCATAAGCCAGAGCTTCTCACATTCAGTTAACAATATAAAAGTCAGTAAGACATGGGAGCTATTTCTTCTTTGCTGAAGCAGAAATTAAACTCTTCTAACAACTTGTTGAACAAATTAATTTCTTTCCCCAAAATTACTTGCACCTCATTTGCAGTTCTACCAAATTGTACTTGAAGCCCTAACTCTGAAAACAAAGGAATGATAACTCCAAAATTAGGTTACCAAGTCTTAATTTTACTGGGTGTTTTGCTGCTCTGCCTTTTGTTTTTACTAGAGCCAGAGACCATAAAACTGCAGAAAAACCTGACTTTCAAGAGACAACTTTATGGGATTCTAATTACCAAATGAAATTTTACCTCTTTTACTCCTTCCCTGAGAATATTATACTTTAATCTCACCACCGGTGTCTCTAAAGAAATGTTACTCAGCATCTATAGCATGTTCCTGTCTATTTAGGCTACCTGATTACACTGCATAGAGCGCAGTGGAAATTTATTGGCTGTCCATGAAGCCAAGTCCACATGGATTAGTCACTCCATTCCCCACAACTTAACTGACATCTTTCAATATAACCTAATTCTTTATATGAATAGTAGTATCAGCTTCTTTTTTTCTTGTAAATTAAGTGGTAAGCATTATTTTTAAAAGATGTATAAATACTACATGTACCGATACAGACAGCATATGTTCTTGTCTGCTTTCTCGTATTTCCTGACATAATGAAATATGCAGTAACTTGGACTTCATCTTTTGGCTGTTTTGATATTTTATGGTGGTATTTTTATCTCCTTGTTCTTGTTTGCTTCCTCCTCCTCTTTCATCCCATGAAGAAACAATAATTTACTTGGTCATCCCTGGACAAACATAATGATTTCACGCAGAAAAGGAATGTTCAGCAAAGGCAATGCTCACACCAACTTGTTCTTGTGGAGAAAATAAATGTAATAATTAATACACAGAAAATGCCTAATTAAAATATAGGACCCAAGGCAGCACTTTCTATACCAATTTTAGGTTTCCTGTAAATTCAGCAAGGCTGTCTTTTCATAGTGGATCTAAGTGAACAGTTACAACAAAACAAAATTGGTTTAATGGAGAGGAGATTTAATATTACCAAAAAACCCCCACAGAAACTGAAACCATGGGTCTGCTAAAGCAAAAGTAGTATCAGAAAATTTATTACAAACTTATGGAGAACAGAAGTGTGATTTTAACCACTACTACCACTGCACTTGAAAAACAAAAAGTAAAGATAGTAACATGTAATCTCTGAAGATTAGTCATGTTTAGTTTAGGTATCATTTGAACTTTTGAGAGTTCAATCTTCCTTTTACTGGAAGTTTTCTTTCTAATTACAGGAATCTTTGTTTGCTTGAGTATTTTATGTGCCAAAACTAACTATTTGTAAATAACCTATCTCCACATGCAGTACAGAAATAAATACTGTAGAGTGAAATAACCCCTGAGATTAAGTCATATGTTTGTCATGCTGCAGTAGCATGTCATAGAAATGGACATAACAAGAACCATTTGGATAGTGATTTGCATTACTGTGCATTAACTATCCTTATTTATAATCGTTTATAATCTATTTTATATCGGTTTGTATTTTCAATTGTCAGTGTTGCCAAATATGTCTGATTTCTACATTTTTATTTTTACTTTCAGAGAAAATTATTGTTTACAGGTACAACCTCTTGAGGTCTAAAATAACGCACCAGAGGCTGAAGCCAAAAGTTAGAGATGCTTAGGTGTTGTCAGGATTAGGTAGCAACTAACATCATTGTTTTCTTTGGACTTTAACTTTCAGCTTCAACTTCTATAATTACTTTTCTGTGTTTTAAGTAGCTAGCTACAGGGACTAGCTAATAAACATGTTGAAATCAATGGGGATTAATTTTATTGGGTTCACTGAGATTCTGTGATATAGGCTCAGTGCTTATATACTACAGAAGTTACATCTGAAATAACTCAGAAATATAGTAATTCTGCATATTAAGTAAGTGTTCCCAGTAGTTCCTCACACCCAAAACTCTTTAAAGGTTCTACATATCCTACCACAGAACAGTGATGTTAGAACAAATTACAAATTAAATTACGATTATTTGATTGTTCTGTACTGCCAATTGCTGTTTGTATTATTTTAAAATTTTCTGATGCTACTGTCACAGATTTTTTTTTTCTTTATGAGAAGAATTGGAATGAACCATCAGTCAGCAAAATTGTTGATAGACCATCAACTGTAGCAAATATCTATGGGTAAAATTAAAATACGGTGAAATACCGAAGAAGACGACCATGTTAACTTTCCAGGAAATACATGGGCAGGCATTTGAGACATATTTTACCACTATAGTGGCTGTAACTATCTGCTTAAGGAAATTAAGATTTGGAAGAGTTCACCCAAGATGTTTAAAGAAACTTCCTCAATCTTTACACCAAAATAAAATCTGGTTATAGAACAGTTCATACTTCAGTCTCACTCTGGGAGGCATGTAATATCTTTTAGAAGCCTGACAAATGCATAGAGGTTTTGCCTGAAATTGGCAAAAGGTGCTCACTACTTGCCAAAGATGTTAATATTAAGCTGGTGCCAGTCTTAAGTCCTTGAAATGAAAATGATGTTAGGACTAATGTTGTATCTGGAGAATGCCCTGCTTTGTACAGAGGCAAATTTTTTTTCATACTGGAAGTTGTCTCTGCGGGGTGTTCTGTCTTCTCTAGGGCACTGATGTAGAGCCAGATGCAGTTTTGTCCTATATTTTAAAATTAGACATTATTGGAAAAGCAGTTCTCAGTGCTTGTAGAATTAGTATACATAGAATCATTAAATGTTCAATTTATACTTCACAAACCTCTGCGTTGAATGCTGATATAACTGGAGTGACATTAAAGTGGCATTTTTTTCATTCACCGTTATCGGATACATATGGAAATATTGTATGTTTACTTCTGAATGATAATACATGTCCTCTGAATTTTAATTATCTTTTTCCTATGAGACACTACTGAGCTGTGCAGTCTGGTCCTACAAAAGGTGAAGGTGTTGCTAACCACCCTACCCATGACCTAAAAAACTAATGCTTTCTGACAGAACCTCTGACTCTTGTGTAAATAATGAAGAGGAGGCAAAGAAAAAGAACAAGGGATGAGCAGAAACTGCAGCAAGTAAATGAGTGAAGAGACAATCAGAAAATACTCTGACCAATAATAAGATGTCTATCCTGTCCGAACACCCTGACGCTGAGGTTTTAAGTTGCTGAAAAACAAATGCTTCAGTTTTTTCCAAGCCCTGTGATGCTTTCTCAGGTCTTTTATAAAACCTGTTTTTTTCCTAAACATTTATTTTCTGAAAAGTAATTTTCCATAAACAGCATTAAAATAGGGAAAAAAAAAAAAAAAAAGACTAGTTTAAGTAGATGTGAAATTTCCAAAATGTTCAAATGACAGAATCTGGTACAATATGTCACGTATAATATATCAAATTTAAGAATTACAATGAGAAGTTCCAATTTGCACTTTTCATTCCATATAGAAGGTTTTAAAGCTGTGGGAATAACTGAATTCCAGGACATAGAAACGATTAATTGCATACAAGACAGTGAAAGGAATGAGGGAGAAATGCTGATTGGAAAAAAGGTGAAGGTTGTTATGCTGTCTTTAAAGTAAGTCAGTAGAGAAATATACTTGGTGTTCTTAGGCGGTAACAAATGATCCTACAAATGCAGTAGATCATGCTGAAATGTATTCACTGACTAGACAAAGAAAAAGATGTTGTTGGACACTGTGGCTTCTTAATATTCAAGAACAAAATTAATGTTGTAACAGGTATCTCAGATATTTTTGAAACTCTAATGCCACTTCATCCGACAGTCCAGTGTAAATCTTTCTATTTTTCCATATTATTTTCTTTTCAGAGACTGGCATATGTTTTCATACAACACTCTCCCTTTTTTTCAGAATCACAGTAGTGAAGGGAAAGACTCGGATTACTTCGACAGGCTTTGAATCAAGCTCTTCAGTTCTGTGGGACTTTGAATACAAGCTGAGGTAGGGGTGCAGAACTCTATCACTACACAGCAATCCCACCGTGTCAGAAATGAATTCGGAATTTCTCTTCAGCTGGAAAGGCCACCTTTTTCTGTATTCCAATTGTATCTTTATCTTAAATGATGGTGTTTGATAATATCATTTTTGCTTACCCATAGTGTCTAATATAAGCATTTTCCTTCCCCAAAGATCAGTACATTATATGCAGCTAATGGTTGCAAAAGCTCAACTTACAAAAATAAACTTCCACTAGTAAGCCATGTGACTTCCCGAAACTGCAGAACATCTTGTTAAGCAGAATAGGATATTATGAAATGACCAACTGTATATAAATAGTTGTTGAAACTGAGCGAGGACCTTTCTACTCCTGCTGCTGCATTTTGTGAAATGAGAAGTGGAGCTGCAATAAAACAACTCTGGTCATTGAGACTGCAAAGTAGAGTCCCATTGTGGGCAGCATTCAGCTCAGTGTATTTCCATATAAAGGTCTGTGCGCAATTCAGGCTGTAGGTCCACAGAACTATCTGTATTTTTGTATGCTTTCAGTCTGCCCCAGAGCTCTGATGGTAAAAAAAGTAAACCTTGGCATTCCAAGTTCAGTGCGTCAATACCGTTGCAGCTAAGAGCCTGCTGGAGTCTGAAGTTTTGGACTGCTCACACAAGGAGTCAGTAACTATTCAGGAAATAGAATCGTGCGGTCAGTACTTCAACCACCAGATACCCTTCACCTGCAGGGCATTACAGAATTAGGTAATATTACATACCTATCCTTTCTCAGGAAGAATAATTAAGTAATCTATTTGTAATATTCAGAAATTATATGTGTTGTGCTGGAAAATTCAAATGCAAACTTCTAATGTAATACACCCGATACATTATGCTTTGGAACATCATGCTTAATGTTTCTTGCAGTAGTTTTGAAGTACTCTTAAGGGTGTAACGGTTGTTATGCAAAACACTCACACTCCTTCGATCAAATTGAATTAACAATTGAAAGATTCATTATCTGAACATTTGTTAAATGTGTGTAAGAAGCTACTAACCCAGCGTGTAGAATCAGGATAGGAATTGGAGACAGAGGTGTTGATTATGACCAGGTATACATATATTTCATTTCCTAGTGACAAAACACAGTCCACAGTTATCCTCTTAGCATAAATAATAAAAAGTAATACAAATCCTTATAAATATGAAGAAAACCTAAAAAATGCAAACTAGTTCTAGGACTGTGTTTGGATATCTGCCTGAACCTAAGTTTGTTTTCAGGTAACTCATGGAAAATTATATTCAATTTCCAAAGCCTGGTATTGTACCACTACTGCTATAGAAGTTGTTTAATTATGTACTTGAGAGAATTTAAACATGCTAAACTTGGATTTTAATCATCAGATTTGTTAAAAAAAAAAAAAAAAACAAAAAAACAAAAAAAAAAAACAACTTGAATCATAGAAGGTTGGCTAAGAGAAGCCAATAGTAATAAAGAAATGGAAACTCAGTCTTTCAAAACCCTGAGATCAGGTTGTATCTACTATGGAAGCACCACTTTTTATCTTTATTATTTGCTCCTTTTTGAAGGAAGTAATCATTTCTGGTTAGATTGCTACTGGAGATATGGAAGATCCAGCTTCATATTCATCCTCTACAACTGTGAATTCAAACCCACATCTTGTTTCTTTCCTCTTTATGACAGTGACAGAGAGAGATGGTAAGAAGAGGCAAAAAGATTCTCAAGTTGGATGGATAGAGGTAAAGTTTCTAAAAGGACTGACACAGAAAAAATGGACAACATCCATATTGGACTAGGCAAAAGGCTCCTCCAATTCAGTGTCCTGCTTCTACTGAGAGCAGTAACAGATTTTTAATGAAAGAATGAACAAAAACAATATGGAAAGACTCTCCCCCGAAATACTCTGCCTGCATTAAAAGATCTTGTAATAATAATTCAGTATGCATACCTTAGTTGTGGTCGCAAGAGCAAGACTTTCTCTGATGGAGGGTGAAACAGCTCTGTGTCCATCCTAGCCTAGGTACACTTCAGTCTCATTACAAACAATTATTTGTTGTAAACAAGCCTGCAGTCCTGACCTTGAAGTATCCTCTCTAATGTTTACACATATTCTGTACCAAAGCTGCCTACGGTAAGAGTGTTTCCAGACCCCACTGAAACAGGTAATATCTTTCAATGCCTGGGAAATCCCAGATACCAATATTCCTTTATGGCAGCTTATTAGGTTTATGCAGCTCCCTGCGTGCATCTGTAGTGGTAAAACACCTTAGCTTCAGTTTATTCAGCTAGTTTGTCCGCAACGTATCTAGTTTACTAAATTTTTGATTCCCATATAAGCTAGGCCATGGAATTAAATAAATGTTTAGGAAAAGAGTTGATTCAATACAATTTTACAAATACTCGAGCCAGGATCGGTCCTAGATGATTTACAACCTTACAACTGTTACAGCATTATGATATAGTCTATAAGCTACTGATAAAATTATTTTGTTCATTTTCGACCTAACTCAAGTCATAGCATATTTTAATGACAAATGGATTTAATTTTATTGTGAAGTTAAATTTCAATTTATCTTGGACTCAAAACCTGACAACTTCTCCTTTCCTAGTTCCTTCCTTTTAGGACAGGCTTTTTGTGGAATAGGATTTTGCAATTTCCTCCTAGTTTTCCTTCAGTTCCAGTGGTCAGAATTCTCTCCTTATCAGATTTTGCCTTTTCATTTGATTCTCAAGGATATTCATAATGGATCTTCCTTACACTTGCATCCATTTTTACACCTCCTTGACAGGCTCTCATTTGTTTGCATTTTGAGTGCAACTCTTTTTTGCTGCTCTCATTGCTGCTATTAAAACAACTGCTTCAGGACAAGACAAATGACCTTTCTCCAGTTGCAAAATTTTCTTGTTAATAACACCGTAAACAAAATTAATTTCTCACAAAATTACAGATGAGTAATATTCAGGAAGAATGGTCTTTCTTGCACTGCTTATCCTGCTGTGAAACTCAGACCAATAGTAAATACAGGTTGGAGTGGTCTAAAACTTGCAAGTGATTCACAGCAGAGATCACTTGTCTTATCCACCTTAACTGTAGGCATGAGGGGTGCAGCCCTTTGGAAAGCTCACAAGTGAAATTTTCCTTTCCAGCTTAAATTTCCATAAAACATATATTCTGTTGCAGAGTTATACCCAAGCTCTGTCAGAAGTGAATTTTACTTACTATGGAAGAAACTGATTTCTGCTTGCCTTATTTATATCTCACTCACAATCTTTTAATATGCTATTGCAGCCAATCCTCACTGTTGGCATTAAGCTCATCTTTTTCCCAGAAATTTTCATTCACATTTGTTTTCATCACCAATTATCTAAAAGGACGGCACAGTATAATGATAATGATGACAATCTTCATCATTAGAAGACATGGAGAACTAAGACCGGTATCAGAAAGGTGACTTTTCCTGAGCCAGAACATAGGCTGTGAGGCCCCCTTGAAGCCCTCTCACAACTTCTACCCTTCTCATTCCAGGTCCTGCAAGCCTAGCTGGTAGTGATTATTCCAGATAGCAATATTTTTGTATGTGATGTATAACTGAAGCAAGAAAAACTAGTCATGGAATATCATTTACCAGAAACAGCTTTTCATATGTTTACTGAGCGTATGGATTCTTTTATTAGGCACCCAAAAGGGAGAAAAGTACTTCTTGAGAAAAACAATAGAATATGCATTTGGCAGACTAAAGGGTGAATAAATAGAAGACCCAGATACGTAGGCTAGAAACTGATGAGAAATATCTGTTTCTCATGGCAGCTGCTTGCTGTGCTTTATATAATCTTTCTGAGAACAAAGGAGAGAGGTTTGCAGATACGGAGAGGAGACAGATGGAACATGATGGACTTACTGGAACATTTTGAGAAGCCCAAATGAAGACCACTGTGAAATGCTACAATTATGTAGGAACACAGAGATAAAGATCTGTTGTGCTCCTTCTATTGCACAATGTTTACACTTACAACAAAGAGTTCATTCTGCAGATGAATATTTATAGATCAGTGAATGCAAAAGCTTTATGATAACTTAAATGAGGATGTAATCTGCTCCGTTTTGGATTTTATTATTGCACTACTATTTACTTTTTAAGTAGATGTGTGTATTTTTATGAACTAAAGATGGTATTTTAAATAATTGTTCAAAATGCTGAACAATGAACATAAGCACATTCTCTAGTATTTTTAATAACAATTGAAAGTATCAGTGAAAATAACAGCACTGCACATTATTTAAATTATAAAGTTGTGCTGTTTCAAAATGCTGTAACCCCCTTATGTTCATAAAATGAAGCAAGCAGACAGTTTTGTTCTCCAAGTCACAAGTTAGATGGACATATCTGTTTTCTACATCTCTGGATGTTGGATAAAGCACACCTTTATGGGTGAGGAGTTTAGATAACAGGAAACTTTCTACTGTTCTCCCTTCTGGAAAATGTAAATTTAGAAAGAGTGTTTAAGGTAAATGGCTGCAGTCAGGTCACATCGGGACAGTGGTGTACGCTTCCCGCATTTCAAGCTGCGCTGTGAAATCACTGACTCATCGATGGTCTTTTCTCTGTTATCATTATGAGTGTTCCCCTTCAATATTTTTGTTATGTACACAAATATAGCATCATTTAAACTTCTTTCATATGTATAGGTGTTGTCAGTGTTGGTACCCTTGCCAGTGAGGTCACCTGTACAGAAAAGAATAAAGGCCACTAGTTACTGTCAAAGCTGTAGCCTCCTTGCCAACATCAGAAACATTTTCTCTTAATTTCTTTGATTCCTCTCATTTCTTACCAGCTTGTTCCAGTCTTGGGGTACTGTCATCATCTTCCTTATTTTTGTGGAGAACTCTTAAGATTGTGAAGGATAGTGACAAGGGATGGATTGAGTATTAAATGGGAAGATGACTGCAGTCTAAGCAACAGTGGAGAAAAAATCTGACTAGTAATTACAGATACCTCTTCAGGTTGCCAGTGGGGTTTGCTGGATCTGGGCGACAGAAGAAAATCCTGTGTGTGTACATTTCTGTTAGTTTGTCCTCAATTTAGCTGCTACATTTCATGATATTCTTTAGATAGAGAAAGACTGGTCAAACGGGCAGTGAGCAAAATGGAAGCATACACTGTGTTGCTGCTTTACAAGGGTAGCATCCATCAAACTGGTTAAATGGGTGGCTGTATGGGCAGTCTCAAGACAATTGCACTGATGTCCAGTTTCTGTCTATTTAGAACACTATCTGTAGGCTCATGGTGAGTAGAAAGTTCACTGAAAAGAGTAGTACAAGATCCAAAGGGGTATATGGAAACCACAATGTGACTTAAAGTATATCCTTCCTTTTTTTTTTTTTTTTTTTAAATACTCATATGGTATGCTTTGGCTCCTTTATTTCACAATAATTTGTTATTAAAGAGTATAAGTGAAAATGTGTGCCACATAAATATATTTTTCTTGTTCATGTTCCTACTGGAAAGGTATTTTTACTTCAAAATTGCCCCCTTGCTGACCTACTGTCTTAGCTAGAGAGAACTTGTTTGGGCAATGACCAGGGAAACAACTGGCCTTTGAACATAATATAATTAAGCACCAGGCTTAATGCTTAGGTTTGCCAAAATACCAGAAAGGGGGCAAACATTAAATAGAGGTTGCCTAGTGGGTGAAAATTATAGAAGGTAACTGCTAGGAGATAAAAGCAATATATTATATCATATATTACAGAAGTAGGCTCCTTTATGGTTTGAGTTTCTGCTTGGAAACCTAGCAGTTCTAGCTATGAGCCAGAGGACTTGGATACCTTTGACTCTCTGTGTCTTGTTTGGTTTCATCAGCGAGCTCCATGATTTCATCATCATTCTCCTCCTGCTCCTCACTATTGTTAACACTGGTGGAGTCCTGATGGTGTTTTCAATGAAATGTTTTGGTTGAGTGAAAAAGCCTGAACTTTACAATAGCTAAAGAGCTTCCTGAAAGTCACAGAAGTTTTTATGAATTCCATCTGAGTTTTGGTCTTTGGGACACCTGTTTTGACCATGTGTTGTCTTGAAGAAAAACTCTGATAAAAGTCTTATAATTTCTTTGGCTAGAATTCAAATAGACCTATGCATATAACTCTTTCTAAAAATCAATGAAATCCAAAACCTCACTTGACTATTCTGAAGTGTGAGGTGTGACTGTTTAACATTCACAAATATGTCTATAATGGTTTATGATGAAATCCCAACAAGCTACATTCTCAAAATAGCATACTTGATTATACTCATCATTTAAAGGAAGAGCACAGGTTGTATCGGGATGACCAAAAACCAGCAGACATATGAATGAAGAGGGGTGCTGATTCAAGTAGCCAGCAAAATAATATGGGGTTAATGATCATAATACTGGAAAGATGAAGGCAGGGGAAGAAGAAGAAAAGATCACTGTGACTACCAGGACTGACAGCACACTATATAGTTAGTCTCTGCTATGTTTTGTCTGGCATATTTTCGCCTTGATTGCTTAGCTCATGGAGAATATTCAGCAAGATTTCATTCTTACTACATACTCACTACAGCCCTTAGAATTAGACTTCCACTCTGAATATTCAAGATGAAGTATTTCACGTTTGTCTTAAAGTTGGCTGAACCTTTATTTTCTGCATTTTTTTCTTTTTTAGTTTTAGAATATTAGCAAAGTAAACAAAAAGAGATCGAGTGAAGGAGTACAGTTGAAACATGACCTACAATCATTCTTTTTGCCATATTTATCAAATTCTAGTAGGAGTACATACATGCCCACATGTAGCTGTGCCCTCTCATCAGTAATTTTATTTTGAACTTCTTTGCATAAAATATTTCCATTTACTTTGTTTTCACTGCTCATCACTAATGATAACAAACTTGCAAAATATAGGACTGTATTTAATTTGTTGATATCAACACACTGTAAACTGAAAGGCAAATTAAGTACAAGTGCTCATTCTCAGCAGTTGACTAAGGGTCGTCATAAATGTAAGCCAGTAATAATAGATGCCCTGAAAATATGAGAAGGTAACTCAAAAGTTTATTGGAATGCCATAAAGAGTTGTCTTCTTACACTGTAGAGTTAAGCAAAGCAGTAGAATGCATGCGATTATAGGAGACCATAATGTATTGGATACCTTTAAATAGTCTCATCCCTTATATGATCTCCTACTCCTTTTGTAATATATTAGTAAACATACTGCTTTGCTGTGGAATGTAATTACGTACGGTATTCTGTGCCCAAAGGAACTGATAATTTGATTTTGTGCCTGTTGTTAAGTTTTCAGTCTGCAAAGTCAACCCACGGTTTGTACTTAAGTGTTTACTAAATGAATACCAATTATTTTTTCTTCCTTATCGCTGTGACTCAGGCACTTCCACTCTAATATACAGTATATAATTTTTCACATATATTGCAGAAATGTACAACTTCCACAAACATAAAAAATATAGCTGTGTTTTTGCAAAGAATGGGAGCATATATTCAACTTTAAGCTTGTGTTTGAGTTCCTTTATAAGTATATAGTTAGATATTTTACTGAGATTGATAAAAAAACTTGATATAATTTACTATTTTAAATTTTTTTAGGAGAAGATTTTAATTGCCAATGGAAGTACAGAACTCATTAATCAGAGTGCTCTTTATTTGGATTATACCCTAAAGGATCTTTATTTACAGACTTTCACTTTGGTGGGGGAGAGGGAGAATGGAAAGCGGTATCTGCTAACAGTGCTAGAAATACAAATTTATTGGAGCTGAGATACCATTTAGAGGTTAATCTTTAACAATCTCTGACATCAAGTTGATGTTTAATTGTTGTGACTAGGTCAAACAATTGACAGATCTGTATGTTTTGGTAAAGACTTTTGTTAAGTCCACAAGCAATTATCAGAGATTGAGTTTACAAGTAACATTTTTGTAATGAATCATACTTTTATTTCTTTACTTCCTTTATTTAAGGTCAGTAAGTTATTTTGGCATGTGACAGCTCTGGCAGGGGGGATGGGGCCCCTATTACTAATGGAAAGACTATCACACAGGTGAGTTAGAGGAATCCATGGACATTTAACTTTTACATGTATTTATCACCCAAATGTGATACTACGTTTGGATGACTACCCCTCTAGCCTTCACCTGTTTGAAAAACATCTGTCTAAACATTACAGTAATTTCTAATGGAATACCAAGTATACAGAAGAGAAAAATGAGAATTTTTTCTTTTAAAATTAACTGTAAATGCACTAAAATCCATCTTCTTTTTAGATCATCTTATATCACATCCCTAGCTCTGCCAAAGCCTCTGAGATGTCCTTTTAATATTCCATAGTCATGCCTAATACACAGACTGTGAGTGAATAATTCCTGGTGGCTGGTGCTAGCTTCGGTCAGTATGCCCAAAGTTGCAGCAACATCTTTTTTAACTCTTCACTTTCTGATTTGAGAAATATGAACTTTGCTAAACTTCACCCCCTTAAAATACAGGTGGAATATGAAACAAACAATATTAAGTGAACAAATCACTACAGAGGTATGCTGATCACAAAGGAGCATAATGAATTACTGCTCATCAGAGAACCAGAATAACTGATGGCATTTAATAATACAGTTAAATGTGTTAGCATAAACCACCATAAACACCAAATTTTAGTAAAGTAAAATAGTTTGTCAGCCTAATGAATCAGTCAATGAAAGATATATATATTTTTTTAAGTCTGCATGCTAATGACAACTTCATTTTTGAGCCAGGAATTGTGAGTGATGATGGTTTGCTGCCAGACATTGAATTTTAAATGGTGAAGTAACATCCTCAACATAATTAGTCATCTGTTGTTACACATGGCATTCTATTTGCTACTGTCTAAAATGATATAACGTTCTCAAAGGCAGCATGTGAATATCAGGTTTTTCTTTTTACTGCAAAGATAAAATGAAGCATGTGAAATGTAATGCCTTCCTGTAATGAGAGAGATGGAAGACAGAGGTTTTTAACACTTATTTTATATATCAAATTGTCCATTTAAAGGGAACTTTACCTGCTTTTATTAGAGTCCTTTCAAAACCAAAGCAAAACCCAAGATTTCTTTTACCAATATGATGATACAGTGTTTCAGAACCTGCAGATTCTGGTTGTATTCCAGACTGACTTTTATTCTAGCATTTTATTTTAGCAAAGTTATTCTTGCCACCCCTGTTCTGAAGGTAATGTGTATATTTTGCCTGTATAACATTTACATTTTCACACAAGATATCTACTTACAAGCCTGTGAGTCAGCAGCGGGTGTATGTGTGCACGTGTGTTTATAAACCAATGGAAAGCTTACTAGAAAACCCACATCCTAATAATTTGCATGCCTTTGCACGCCTGTTGAGTTTACCTCCATCGCTAAAGAAAGGATGCTATGGGCATGCAGTCTTTTAGAACTGTATTTCCAACAGTCCAAATGTTATACGACTCAAAATCATTTACTTTTTTTCCTCCTTTCATAATGGTAATTGGTCTTTGCTGCCAGAACAACCTTTGCTTGTCATGGTATCTGGTAATATTATTACTGTATTACAAAATGTCATGACAAGAAAGCCAAAAAATTGTTCTCCCAATGTCACATTCAGAGTGCATAATGTTTTGCAAAATATTGTGTATCCCTCCCAAATACTCTCAATGCATCTTTAATGAAAAGTTGTCGAGATTATTGCAAATATTAGCAGCATTTGGTATCTGAGAGACATTTTTACATCACGTGAAACTTATTGGGGAAAATATTGGGAAAGAACCTGAGAGACATTTTATCTCCTTCTTGGGCAGGAGTTTGTTTTTGAATCTATTTCTACACTTCACGCAAATATGCATATTATGATTACTGAATTTTTAGTACCTATACGTAGCAGAAAAAAAATATTAGAAGAGAATTATCACAAATGATTCACAGGATAGAGGCTGGAACTTTCACAACGGAAAATAATTTAATGCCTAACTCCCACCAGGAGTAAAAGCCTTGCCAGCTATGCTGAAAATTCTTCCTAGGGTCAATTCAAAAAATTGATTTAAACAACACACTACTAGATTATGAAATTGCAGTTGCATTAATTGTCAAAGGGTGATTTACCTGACGTATAACGTAGAGTTACGTACCATATGAAATATTAAAATGTTTTATGGTACAACAATAGAGAACAAAAAATGTGGATAAGTTTATTTTGTCTTCCAAATGTATTCAAATTTAACTTTGCCCACCTTTCTCTAAATTCTGTTGGGAACTACTGATTTTCAGGTTTATAAATGACCTGCAACCTGTGCTAGAAAATCAGCAAAGCTTTGACTGTAGCTTGAAAAGATCACAAGTACCTGAAGCTCTGACTCATCTTCCAGGGTGCAATAAAACAACAGAAATCTCTCAATGATATTGTTTACTTCCTTAATTTAATATTTGTCTCCATATTAGAAAAAAATAGGAAGATTTGCTTATAAATAATCTGTTGCTGACACTCCATTTTACAGAGGCTTTGTGAAAGGCAGCTTTCCGAGCTACCATTTAATCTTTCTGATTATTTTTTATTTTCAGAAGACAAGATGACTACAAATGTATCTCTCACACTCAGAAGATAATTTAGATTGAACTCTCTAAACTTTATGACTCTGTTCCACAGAACACAGTAAATAAGCTAGTCAATTATTATTAATTTCACTGGTGTCTGTGTCTAGTTTTAAATGTTCCATTACATCAGTTGCACAAAGAATTCCCTGCATGTAGAATGGAAAAGACGCTGACCTAATTATTTTAGAACTAACTATGTAGAAGCATCTAAAAAGATTTAAAAAGGAAATATTATGTCACTACCAGATTAATAACTAAAATAGCATGAAAATCACTGTATAATTATCTAGGTTTCCATAGAAACCATGTTTGATGGGTAGCCAAAAAGACTTCTGACTGGGCTTCCATACTTCTGCTCTCCCTGTAATAAACATGATTTCTGTTCTGCCTTTCACAAACAGCTAACCAATTTTTCAGTAGCAAAAGTCTTTATCCTATACTCTTTAAGCAGCGCTCTTTAACAGCACTAATCACCCATATGCTTTTTTAAGATCTGAATTCTTGAACTTAAACATGTAAAAATATTTTTTTAAATGTATTATGACAAATACATTTGCCGCCCCTGTACTTGGCACTGGTGAGGCCGCACCTCGAATACTGTGTTCAGTTTTGGGCCCCCCACTACAAGAGAGACATTGAGGTGCTGGAGCGTGTCCAGAGAAGGGCAATGAAGCTGGTGAAGGGTCTGGAGCAGAAGTCTGATGAGGAGCGGCTGAGGGAGCTGGGACTGTTTAGCCTGGAGAAAAGGAGGCTGAGGGGAGACCTCATTGCTCTCTACAACTACCTGAAAGGAGGTTGTAGAGAGGTGGGGGTCGGTCTCTTCTCCCAGGTAACAAGTGATAGGACAAGAGGAAATGGCCTCAAGTTGCGCCAGGGGAGGTTTAGACTGGATATTAGGAAATTTTTCTTCACCGAGAGGGTTATCAAGCATTGGAACAGGCTGCCCAGGGAAGTGGTTGAGTCGCCATCCCTGGAGGTATTTAAAGGACGTTTGGATGAGGTGCTTAGGGACATGGTGTAGTGGTGGTTTTGGCAGTGTTAGGTTTATGGTTGGACTCGATGATCTTAAAGGTCTTTTCCAACCTATATGATTCTGTGATTCTGTGATTCTGTAATACCACGCTATCAACCAAAGGAAAACAAAAGAAAACAGAATAAATTTATATATGGTAATATTTCTGTGTTCTCACAATACAATAGTTGCATAAAAATAAGCAAAGGCATTAATCCAAGTAACAAGCTGGGGTTTTATTACATTTTGTCATTGTAATTTTTCATTACATTTTCTTATCAAGCCTTCTCAAAGGCTTGCAAATGATCCCCAGTGCTAGCAAATGTGAAAAAGGTGTGGCCCATCCCATAAATCTGTATTCCATTAGAAACAGTAGGAGTTTTATCTGAATTTGTGTTTCATTTAAATAATCTAGATTGACAACCATTTGTGGCAACACTGTTTTCACATGCTTCTTATACAGCAGATTTTAGCAAAGCCACCTTAGAAATTTCTATACCTACTAAAAGATAAACTCTGTATGCAATATGTTTTTCTCTTACCAAAGCTGATGAAAATGTTGTCCTTATGTACACGCACACAGTTTTTCCAAGAAGGCAATAGTTCAGATAAACTTTAATCGAATTTATAGATTATTTGTTCACAAATAACAAATGGATATTTTAAGAAATGTTTTGTTATTGACCTTCCAGAGGCTGCACCTTTTTATTGTTCCATCACTTAAGGAAGTGTTAAGGTAGTATCTGAAGTAGACCTCAATTCTAATTGTATATATTCACAGGAAAACTACCCATACACGCTGCCCTGATTTCAGCAACTGAGAAGCAGGTCAAGGGTAGGGTAGAAATTTGTACAATGGATTTGAAAGGTACTACATGTGCTGCCTGGCCTGCTTTGAGATCTATTTGTTTATGTTTGGAGAGCACTGCATAAGAATATTTCAAAACAGAAAATAGAGTTCCTTTGTTTCAAACTAGCAAGTTCCTGACAGATCTGCTTTATTTCAGAGAAAGAAAAGTACAACTGCTATTATTTTAATACTTTGTGGCATTCTTTTAATAGTTGAATAATTTATTTTGTATTATTTACAGTTACTTAGAACTTTCAATTAATGTTCTATAATATTCTGGGATTTAAATTCTGCAACTCCTGTTTAGTCTGTTAGATCCTGAGACTTCATGTGCTTTACCACTTTAGAATCATTGGATTTGATCAAACTAAATGACAGAATTACAGTTTAATTTTGTGCTATTTTTGAATGCAGAAAATCTCTCTAAATCATAAACTGAGATTGGGCCTGAGCACTGAGAGTGCTGTACAACAGAACATAACAACACGGAAAGAACTGTAGACCCAAAAAACCACATTTTATTCTACATTATATAATCCACCAACACTCTTCAAGTTCATCCTACTTAATGCTAGGCATCTTTCTTGGAGAACTGCCATTGTAGGCTCCTGATATAATCAAGACAGAAGGGCAGAGAAGCACAGACCTCCATGTGGTGATTCAGTTCCCTTCAGATCTGCATTGCCCTCTTGAGTTGTCTGTCTCTACTTATTGATAATAAAGGGAACTGGAGCATCGAGATGCTTTATTTTCTCTAACATTATGTGGGATTAATCCTTTTTTGTTTGGTTTGGTTTTTTTTTTCTGTAACATAGTGTTCCAAATCTGAAGGTCTTGATTTGTCTTGTTTGGACTAGATCATTGTCTGGATTTGTTTTCATCCTTACAAGCAACTTATTTATACTGTTTCCTCTAGATGAGAATTTTGACTGTGTAATTGGCATTGAGGCTACAGTATTGGCATGCTATGTTCATTCTGTAAATCAGTGTGTGGAAACATCCTAATTTTCTAATGTTGAAAGCACTGAAGGGTAAAAAAGACTGATCTCAGTGAGCTTTCAATGAAGACATAAGCAAAGTTTGTGCAGGCTTCTTAGTCTTCAGTATGAAAAAAATAAATGCCCATCTCAGTTTGTAGCCACCTTTTTCACAAGCTAATAATTCTACACTGGTGATATATGACTAACACTGATTTAAAAAGCCATATAAGTCTTAATAGATGATTCACTGTGCCACAGAAAGACGCCTGAAATAGTCACTGTTATTTGTTGTCTTGTACAGTTTACAGAAATAATTAGTATTCCATTTGACAAATAAGTGCAAACATCCATTAGCTAAATGACACAATATATACTTTGACTAGGTCTGTAACTTTCATTAGAACTCTGTCAATAGTAACTGCTGAACAGTGTCATATAGGAGTGCACATCTTTTAGTATATGTATAATTTCTCTGGTTAGGAGGCCACTGAGGTATTTAAAGAAAGAAAAATTATTGGATAGCCTAATCTGTCTTTGAAACTAGAAGAAAAGAGAAAAAATATCCTTGTATGTAATCTGTAAACTACAGACACATGGAGTTGGTCTTACAAATTTATTGATCTGCAAATGATTCCTACCCCCAGATCCATAAACAATTATCATCAAAAATCAGAGTGGAATAGAGCAAAAATTTTGTTATGTGATTACTGTTTGTTCTGTGATAATGTTGAAAATTGCCAACTGTATACAAAAATACAGAAGAAGCCTTTTCCCACTATATTCTGAGTGCAAAGGACAGCTTGAATAATGATATCTAAAAATGTTGAGATTAGCCAATTAGCTGTAAACATTATTTATTTTTTTAACTTTTCATCTGAAAGCTTACACCTGAGTTATAAGATAAAAATCGAAGGCATCTACATGTGTGACCACCACTTATAAGATTCTGTTGTGGAGATGTAACTGATGGGTTTGCTGATGATGCGTGAGGCAGAATTTAATTCATTTTCTGTGGGTTCTTTGCTAGCTACGGTAGAAGTTATTTGGAAAATACTTATTGTATGCAGACAGGAGCAAAGTTGATGAGGAAGAGCTCCTTCTATGCATTTATAATTTTTTTTAAATGTTTTCTATAAATATGCTGCTTTCTTGCAGCTATTGTACATAACATAGATCCCTCAAACTGATCTTTAAAGCAAATATCTGTGGAGAAAGACGACCAGTCAAATGGTAACAAATGCAATGCTGTTGTCTACACAGTTTACTACACAGTGTAAACACGTGTTACTACACAGTAGAAGAACAAGTAAAAATGTACTGGGTTTGACATAACAAATTTTCTCCCTCCATTGTAAACTATTGGGAGACCAGGAGGTCCAGCCATGTTCTTCGCCAGGGTCCTGGGTGTGCTGTGGCACTTCTAAGTGACTGGGACTGAACAGTTCCTCCACATTTGAGAGAGCATAATTTCAGTTCTGGCTAGACAGATAGATGGCAGAGGCACGTTCCTGCTTACTGAACTTGCACCCATACAAAGATCAGACAGAAGTATCTTCTGATATCAATATCCTCTTACTCTGTAAACACACGAGCTTTCAGAAAAGATCCTATAATATATATTCTGCAGCAAAACTGTACTTTCAGAATTATCGGTGGAGACGGCAGCTCCAATACGTTTGTACATATCCAGCTATTTTGTACTCTGCACAGAACTACAGGTTTCTGTTATCACACAAGGAAGTAAAGAAAGCATCTCTTTTCATACCTCAGCAAAAATCTACTTTTAAATACGTTAAAAATACACCCAAAATTCTGAAAAATTGATAAAGGAGCATATCTTTTAGATGCGAACTAATTGCTGGAAAGTAGTTATGTTTCAGCACTTATTTGTTTTAAACTTTCTCACAGAAATGACCATCAAAAGACTTACGAAAAGTTTCAGTCTCACTTGAAGCAGTAAGAAAGCATTTTTGCTGCTCTTTCTCAGTGCACCAGTCTAACTGCACTGGTAAAAAATGGCAGTAGAAAGAGGAGCCTTTCTGGGCTTCATACTGTCTTGGACTTGTTATAAAATGGTGTAATCCCCATATGAAGCTATGTGCCACCTCTGTCTATGTGTCTGATAAAAAAGCATGGTTTTGAACACAACCCTGTGTTGTACAGTCATATTGACTTCAGAATTGCTGAGAAGCCAATGTTTCTACGGAAGCAGACGGTAAAAGCAGGCCTGTCAACCAGGAACTAAGAAGGGCTGTGGTGTTACAATTTAATCCATACAGTGCCTGAAAGTCATTATCTCATTAACCTTAAAGGTCGGCAGGGAGGTACAGTGAGGGCAGTTATCAGTGGTGCCAAAAGCACACCATGAGCATGTCCCCATGGTACTGAATATACTCTAAGGGGAAAGTACTCTGAAAGTGTAAGCACTGCATTCAAGCTACTAATCTAGGTTTATTAATTTTGTATTACTGAGGCTATGGTACTTCATGGACCAAGGCAGTATTTCTAAATGTAACCAAAACATGGTTATGAAAACAGATCGGTGCTAGCTCAAAATTTTTTTTGTGTTGTGCTCCATTATACGTATGGATAAGTCTAGTGCTGGCTCCCATACGTGTTTGGGGGGAATACACTTGGTTACTGCTTGCTGTTGCAGAAAACGTGAAAGATCAGCCAGATGAAAGCCATCCTTAAGTGGACAGATTCCAGAAATGCACTTTGCTCCTCTTTCAGCATGAAGAACTCATGTAAGCTCTAAATGATGTCTCTTAAAATGAAACGCTGTCTCAAATTTACCACAGATGTAACATACTCAAAGACATTAAGCTAAAGGATTTTGACTGTTTATACAGAATTTTTTAGATATTTAAAAACTATACTCTGTAATATAAAATCATACACAGATGGGTAAAAAAAGTGTAAAAATGCCATTATGTGTGTTCATGTAAGCAATAGTAACAATTGCCTAAACAGAACTCCAGTCTTGGGCAAGCTGCAGATGCTTGAACAACTATTCTTAGTCATTCCAAAAGTGCTTCATTTCCTTAGTTATTGCATTACTGGGTGTGTTCATCCTATTTAGCTTATTTTGCAGTCTAGCAGGGTCAATACTAGGTCAGTATATAATGATTTATAATGAGCTGGTATCTGCGGCTGTTGAGGCCAGACATAATTACTGTAAGTGAGCTTGCCATTTTCTGCATGTTTTACTGTCAGTTATCAAAATGCCTGGTGGCGAGCATGATGTTCTGTTTAGCTGCAGCTTCTACACCTTATTCAACCAGGGATTATCACAGTGAGCTCTTAGGAAACTTCGTGTTACTAGCTTACTTCAGTGAGAACTGGATACGTATTTTGTTCAGCAGTTCAGTAAAATATTGAGGTAGGTTAGTAAAAAAGGTGAAGGCATATTTACTCGACAGTGCTTTGTATTATTGTAAAAAATTAAAAAGCAAAATTAAAGCCAATTAAAAATGTCCAAGTGCTACAGTGATAGAATTTCATGCATTCTGGTTCAAGTATTGTAGTCCTTATTCATGTAAAATTTCCTCTTAAAGGGCCATAATATTCAACAGGAATTTTAAATCTTACAAAAATTCATTACTGTTTAGAACTGGCAGCATTTGTCATTATGCAGTTGTGTAGCCATAAGACAAAGGGTAAAATTGGACCATTTGTTTAGCCACTGGCTAGAACAAACTCGTCTTCTTGAATAAAGGACAGAGAGGGACAAGACTGGAAAAGGCCATGTGTTATTTTACACTGTTATTACCGAAACGGTTAGGCAGCACATTAAGAGTGGCTATCAGAAAAACAAACTAAAGAAATAAAGTAAGAGAAAATCAAATCAGTGTCTCCAAAATGACAGACCAAACTTTATCAGTGTGCTGACCCAAAGGCACCCTGTCTGGCAAAATAAATACAGGTGATTTAGCCTTTCCACACAGAATCATCTTCTCTGTTCACTGCCCCCTTGTACACTGTCTTGTAACACACACATTCTTCTTCTACTATTTTTTTTCCCGTATGTAATACTCACTTCTCAGGCACCACTGCTGAGAAAATTCTGTAGGTTAAGTAAACTACCAAGCTACATTTTAACCACTACCCATTTATACAAACATAAGCATGACCATACTGGATGAGACCAAAGACTCATGTAGTCTACTTTATTTGTCTCCAGCCCTGGTCAACAGCAGATCCCTAAGGCATAGTGCAAAAATGGGGCAATCAAGTGGTGTTTCCTGTGGATCTTTTCCTAGCCTCCAATAATCTGCAGCTCATTAATTTCATTAACCCAGTATGTTTATATTTAATGCCCTCAACAGATTCTTCTCCATGCTTCCCAAACTCCTATAAATTTAAGTTTTCAAGCTCTTGCAGCAGAAAGTTCTTCAGAGTAACACATTTTGGGTGTTTGAACCTACCATCCACTACTTTCTGTAATCTAGATTAATAAAATCTACACTTTCTGTAATCTAGATTACTAACAGCTGTCCCCTATACTCCTTATGGGAACCTGACTTGGTCATCAGAGTGATAAGGCTAAGATCTTGCATATTTTTCTCTGTCCCACCAGTCACAGGAAGGTGACCTTAGTATGGGTACTTCTATTGGTAGTCTTCAATTTTGAGTGACTTTTCTGCTGAGTTTGCACTCTTGGTACCTATGTAAATTTTTCCCCACTCCTTTCTCCTGTGTTTTTGCATCACCTGTATTTCCTTAGAGTGAGAATGATTCCCTTTCCCGTGCACGCACATTCTGTTTCCACACCCAGTATAACAGGACCCCAGTAGTACCAGGTGCTAGTTAACACTTTCACTGCAAGTATATTACTCTTTTTATTTCAAAGCATGATTTCCACAATGCCTGTTTTATCACCATGTAGTAAAGGAAGAAAAGCCAATATATATAATAAAAACAAAGGGGTTTTGGCCACTTACCAAGTGAAGATAAGACATAATAAGGTAGAAATTAGAATGAGGACTTGGTTAAACATTGCAGACTGTGTGCGTTGGATGGCTCTGTGAAGATCATTCTATATTAATGGAAAATAGGTGTTATTTTTGGTTTTGAATTAATAAGGCACAAGCTGATTCTATAGAGGAATTATATAGTGCCCTGATAAAATGCAGTCATTCAAATGCATTTAGAATTTGCTGATCACATAGAAGAGCTGATCATACAATTTGCTGATCACATAGAAGAGCCAGCTGTGATTCTCTGATTATTTAACTAGTTCTTTGTTCACCCTGGCACAGTTCGGATATCTGTGTATTATATCAAAGGATGGGAAGCGAGGGGGTGGTTAATGAGGATGTACTGATAGTGTGGGACTTGAGCATGATGTAAATGGTAGGGAATAAGGGGTGGAGAATGTGCTGGTTTTGGCTGGGATAGAGTTAATTTTCTTCACAGTAGCTAGTAGGGGGCTATGTTTTGGGTTTGTGCTGGAAACAGTGTTGATAACACAGGGATGTTTTAGTTACTGCTGAGCAGTGCTTACACAGAGTCAAGGCCTTTTCTGCTTCTCACCCCACCCCACCAGCGAGGAGGCTGGGGGTGCACAAGAAATTGGGAGGGGACACGGCTGGGACAGCTGACCCCAACTGGCCAAAGGGATGTTCCATACCATATGATGTCATGCTCAGTATATAAAGCTGGGGGAAGAAGAAGGAAGGGGGGGACATTTGGAGTGATGGTGTTTGTCTTCCCAAGTAACTGTTAGGCATGATGGAGCCCTGCTTTCCTGAAGATGGCTGAACACCTGCCTGCCCATGGGAAGGAGTGAATGAACTCCTTGCTTTGCTTTGCTTGTGTGCGTGGCTTCTGTTTTACCTATTAAACTGTCTTTATCTCAACCCACAAGTTTTCTCACTTTTACTCTTCTGATTCTCTCCCCCATCCCACCAGTGGGGAGTGAGCAAGCGGCTGTGGGGGGCTTGGTTGCCGGCTGGGGTTAAACCATGACACTATTGCAAGCTGCCTTAAGGTCTGTCTACTCAGGTCTAGCTTACAAATTACAGGCTGCAAGAACCAATTAAGGCATAGCAGTTGAGTTCCCTACAATTGTGTATAAATGGAAAAACAACAAAAGAACCAGCCATTCCAACTTTCCCTTATTGGCACAGTACCAATTTATACTAATTGAGATTTCACTTGAGGTCTTAATTTTTTCTAATTTTGATGCAGAAAGCAGTTTAGCAATGCTTGACCATTTGTATAATCTAAATACAGATCTGGTTAGCTTCCTATTAAAGTTGGACAGCAGACTGTACTGCCAAAATCCCACTAAAGACAATATACTAAAAACATAGAAGCTCTAAAATAGTTATTTCCTTTGTCATACTTACAATCATATTCTCTAAAGCATGCTTTGCCAGCCAACAATTTAAAAATACAGGAATAAACAGGTTTCTTAGGACTGGCCAGAAAATCTGAAAGAAAAATTAACAAATTCATTAAAAGCTTTTCTATTCAAGAATAGAGCTTTTCTATTCAAGCAGCAATGAAACACTTGGGAAAAATACTATTATTAATGTGTTTCTAGTGTGAGATATGGCTTTAAATAACATTTTTTCTTCCTTTGTGATGAACTGTATGGAAGATAATTTGATAAAATAAGGACAGTCAGTTTTCAGTGCAGACACCAGAGATTCTTAGATTTTTATATCTAGCTGGTTTATTTTATTGATTGTGCTGTAGTTTGAGATAGAGGGGTTTGGTCTTGTTTGTCCCCTGTCAGGGAAGAAGGGGAAAGTGATCTGTATTATTACTTCACTCAAGTAGCAAACTGTCTTCTTGTTGTTGACAAATTTATGTTCCCACAGGCACAAATTTTTCATCCATATAAGATTCAAATTTACTTCAGTAAAAATTAAGAGTATCTGTGCAGCTATAAAATTGCAATGTGCAAATGTATTAATTCAAATATGTTTACCGTGATGATGAAAGGGACAGCATTAATTATTTCCAGGAGAAAGGGTATTCTCAGAATTTGTTCCCAGATATTTCCCTTCAAAGAAAAGGAAAAAAAAACCACCATGTCACAGTAAGCTTACATATAGTTCTGATGAGAAATATATGTGATGTTCCAATGCCACATATGCTGTCTCTCCTACTAGCTGAATTTCAGGAAGACCATTCATCTCAAATTTAAACACATATGCCAAATATATTCACATATGTGAATATAGAATGTAGGCCACTCTGGCCTATTTTTCTTACTGTTTATCATAATTTTTACCTCACAGGTAAAAATATATACTTTTAAATCTATATTTTTACTAGAGCAGTTCTCTGTTTCCATATGACCATATATTTCCTTGCTATGACCTAGTTAGTAAGACAGCTCAAATTAAGAATTCTAATTGTATTAACTAGTCAACTCATTCTCTCAGCTAATGAAGAGCTTCAGTAAATTAAGTTTTCAGTTTTTTCAGAGAATAATATGCTCCTGTTTTCTTCTATTGCATTTTTAGGTACCTTGGAATCACACACAGATATTTTGTCTCTGCTTTTTCGTTATTCAAAGGTTAGTTTACTTTTATTTTTACATGCACACTCACACACAGATAAGGAGGTGAGGTTCCTGTCCTAAGGAATTTATCTTTTTAATAATTCTCATTTTTCAGTGACTCTTCATACAAGTAACAGATTACCCTCCTGGCAAATTCTTTCATCTGCAACTATTTCTACTTCTTTTTCTTAGAAGCTTCTAAATCTTTAAAATTCTGCATTACAATCCTTTAGCTTTTGACTGTGCCAAAGCTTTTCTTACCTTAATGCTTATTGTCTTAGAGTGTCTAAAAACTGGAGACAAAGCCCTAGTAAAGCGTAAGAGTTGCAGAGACATATATCCAAAGGACATGTCCCACTCACAAGATTTTACCATCAAATCAACTGTTTTGATTACCCCTATGCACAGGTGACTGCCCTATATTCCATACCAATGTTTGTTATGAATGATGAGCCACTCTCTGTACATCCTTCTGATAGAACTTCATGGCAAAATATAAAGCAAAAGAGGAATGCAAATATGTTGTATTTTCCAAAGGAAAAATACCAGCTTGTTTTCTCTTAATCTTGTTTCATTAGCCTCTGCATGTTAGTCACAGAGGTCTGGATATTTCTCTTTATTAATTCTGAGATAATTAAGATATTAACTTATTAAGAAATAAGTATTAAAAAGAGGAATGAAATTAAGTTAGGGAAAGATAGCAGTATTCTATAGTGAGTCCTTCCTTCCTTTGCATTTACCTTCTTTTATCTTTACTTCGTATTTTCTCTTTCCCAACTCTTTTGGAGAGAGAAGTAAGGAAGACAATCTAGTGTTTAATATTTGAATTAGGACTACAAGATCAAAGTTCTGTATTTCTGCCACAAACATTTCAGTACATTTCAGGGCTTTTTGGAACTTGGTCTTGCTTACATGAAATTAGAGGTCTTCCCACATATTTCGACAAAAGTGGTACTGATCTTTTAATCTGCTTACTGCTAGCTACAGGATGGGGATACTACTACTTCTTTTCCACATCTGAGCAGTGACTGTGAATGATTAAATGTTGGGATGAAAATCCATACATTTAAAAAAGAACGTATTTAAGATTCTGTGACTTACAGCTTGACTAACTCTGTATATCAAGAATCCATCATAGGTAATGCAATAACAATGTAGCATATATCATGGCAATATTACAAGAATTTGCAGTACAACATCATCTTTTCAGTTGCAATGGTATGTTAATCTTTCCTGTTAAAATAACCATGTGATATAACCATTGAAAATTAAATACAAGCTCCATAGCATATAAAATTCTTTTTCTAGTTTTAACTTTTCACATCTGGAAGCCATTGTACTTATGGGGCAGGGATTATTGTCCTCCATGTAATTGTAATTGGTGGGAGTTAGACATACTTAAATAATCTTAAATATTTCATGTGATAAGCAGCCCTGTAAACAGGAGTGAAATTATGAGACTCTAAGCTGAGGTTTTATTTGTAGGAATAATAAAATCAAAAGAAAATTTGGTTTTCCCTACTGACCCATTCTGTGTTTCCTCATTTTTAATGGTAAGAGCTTTCTTTTCTGCATTATAGAAAAGAAATGTCACATAATTTACTTATGCAGGCAAAATGCCTGTGCAGATGTGCTCCAGGTACTTAGTGATGCATGCAGCTGTAAGATTCTGGCTTCCACATACAAATGCATCACGTCTTCTGCAAAACTGCCTTTTGCAGTGAAAATGTAAGGTACTGATAAAAGCAGCTAAGACTGCCTGTGCACCAGTGATATAGTAGGATTGCCAGATATCTGTGATGAGTTTTGGCAATGAAAATTTCTAATGTAGACGTCTTTCAGAATTTTGGCCAAGGGTAAACCCTCATATAATGGGTTAATCTGTGAGAATGCAGATTGTAAACCATTCATTCTTGAATCCAAGTGATCAGCAGTATGATACAGTGTGACATTCTTTGCATTCCTCCCCATATAAAAGCACTAAAAAATGCAAAATCACTGTATCCTAGTAGCATGACATACTACTATGTCCTCACATGTTGAATCATTTCTCATATGTCATCAACCAAGTATCAGAAGAAAGGTAAATTCCTTGGAGTATTCTCTCAAATGACTGCTTTATTTATTTTACAAGTTATTTGTGAAATCCTAGCAATGTGCACACAAATGCAAACACAATCGTCTTTTTCTTCTTGTTTTCTTCCTGTCTCATCCTCTGACTTGTGCCTAAACTGTAAAAGCTTTGGAAATGTTGGCATGAAATAAAGAATCTGTCACAGATTTACATGAACCAAGACTCCTTCTGTCATCCTGGCTGTGCAGAAAGGCCTTAGAGTGGGTGAAATAACAGCCGCCTTGGCTTCCTGAGACTGGTGTAAAACTGGGGTAAATGGCTCTATCATGACATTTCCAGATTGTAACTAAGAGGACAGGAGCAGAGGGAACGAGGTGTTTGCATCAGGTGGATTGCCAAAGTGCATTTCAGTACTATTATTCTTCCTTACATTACTCTTGCTCTCTTATGGGCAGTGGAAATATAGCCATCATAAAATTGCCTCAACCTCTGTGGCAGGTATATGCAGCAAATCAAGATAGTAGAGCTTTACACCCGTTGCACGCTAATAAGTAACTTCTCATGGCAGCTGACTTGCCAATATTGCTTTCATATTCCTTACTCACTGAAATTGATGCAGACCACAAGCAGAATGGATAGGGATAAAAAAATGCTGCCTAATAAACTCAGGAACAGCATAAATTGTGATTGCTTTTTACTGTTTTGGCACTAGATGTGTTAATTTTGGACTGTTTCTGCCTATAACTGATTTGCATTTGTAACCCCCAACACCTAAATAGTATATGCTACTTACAAGGATTAAGAAGAATAATTTTTGACAGTAGACAGTTTTAAGGCTCTTAGCATTATTGGGCGCTAAGGAAAACATTTATGCCATAATCACTTGATAAGCACACTAAAGTACAACTCTCTAACTTCAGTGGTGGCTCTGATAGCTACTGAATGTCAGTAATTCAAAAATTAAAAAAAAAAAAAGATTATGCTCCAAGATATTTTCACCTTTAGAAACCAAGTCTTTTCATATTTACTTTGATAAATGATTCAGTATTTTTCTCCTGAAGATACTAAGAATGCAGAGTACCTAAAACTCACTAGGGTAGCACGTAACAAAATGTAATGAAGAAAATTGAATAAAAATATTAGGAAAATACAACTTTTTAAGGAGAATACAAATACAAAAATATATTGTATTCCCATCAGATGATTTCAAGGCATTTTGCAAAGATGTTCCAATAGCATCAGAGAGATGGGTAACACAAGTATGTTGGTATCCGTAATTTAAAAAAAAAAAAGTACTGTCTTGGCCTAGTTTTCTGGTGTGCAGTTTTAGAGGCTTGAAACTTGAGTTACAGATACTGAGTAGCTACAGCTTTGACATGAATGAGAGTCATGTCCATTGCATTATGGATAGATATATAAAACTGTACACTTGAAAAATCAGTATTCAAACATCAAGGTCACATCTGAGAACGTGTTTTCAAATTTCAATGTGCCAGTGGACAATGCAAAAAAAATGGAAATTTCCTTTCTGACTTCCACTCTCTAGATATTACTGTTTGCTCAGAAATTTGGGAAACGTGAACAGGGCTCCCTGTGACAATATGCTGTCCTCTACATGTGTGTTTTTCTCAACTTCCTGCTTATACATCAGTGTGGGCACAAATGCAGGCACATGAATTTTATATCGAAACATTTAACACAGTTACTTTCTGTGATGAATTATGCCTAAAAGTAACTAAGAGTACTTACCTTGTAGCTCAGGTAACTCAGCAGCAGAGTTTCAAAGAGACTTATTAAAGCCACAGAAACCTTAAGTGAAGTGATAAAATATGTGTATTAATACTGGCTTCTAAAGAATATATGACATTAAGCATTACAATGAAAAGTAAAAGATAATTAAAAAAAAGCTTTCCATGCATCCTCTGAAACCATCTCAGCTAACAGCATTTAGCATGAAGCTTAAATATTGTTATTTTTCTGACTAAAGCACAGGCTGTGACTTGAGTCTCATTGCTCTTTTCCAAGTATAACACTCCAGAGAGTCTGCAGGGTGGCCTTTCCATGGTTTTTAGAGAGCTCCATACACAGTCTGCCAGATCGTTTCTCAAGTATCAGTTGTCTGTTCCTAAAAGGTACTGAGATCTTTTCACAAGACAGAGAAAGAGAGAGAAGGAGGAAGCTGTAAATAATGGAAGCTAGTCAGCTCTTTACTTTTCTGTAAAGATGTTATGAATGTGTGGAAAAACAAACACTTTTTTTACTGTGTATAATTCAGAAAGTTGAAAACAGCAAAAAATTATACAGATAAATCATTATTGATTTTAATATTTAAATGCACTGAGCTCAAAGTATCAGCCTTCACTTAGATTATATGTAGTTAGTGTATGTATTATGTAATTTAAAAATATTTAAATAGTCAAATATCAAAATAGTAAAAAATTTACTTAAAACTTTATACATATTAACCACAAAACTTACTTAAATCCTTTGCATAGCAAATATTCACATTTTAATGTACAAATTCAGCTGGATCCTGAAGTCAAACAAGCCTCAGGATTTCTAATTTTAAACTAATGCTCACTACTACTGAAAACTCAGAAAAGTGCACTATTTTAGCGCTCACAATATCATTACCTAGAATTAAAAAAGATGCTATGAATTGGAAAATCATTAAAATACACAATCAAAATATTATATCATTTTCTCCAAGTATTACTGTTTTATATAAAGTCAGGTTGTATCTCAAATAAAAATAAATCATTGTTTGCAACTACTATAAATATCCTACAGCGAACGCATGTGTATATACACATGCATACACATACACATATGTATAAATTCCTATGTTTATCAAATAAACTTATTAGAATAAGACTATAACCATAGGCAAATAAATCTCTCAGTATTTTTAAATTAAATTGAATACAGTAATCTGAATGTCTATGTCAAAATTTATTCAAACTGTGCATACTTTAAGCAAGGAATTGAAAGGTATTTTCATCAAGGGACTCTTCCCTTAGTAAAATCATGTATGAGAGAGAGGTACAAACCATTGTAATGGCATTGCACTAAGCATGGTGCAAGACTATAATGGTATAACCATTCTGGAAGCTTAAGGAATCCTTAGTAGAAAAACACATTTCACAGGGAGAATTCCCACAGCACTGTCCACAAGTAAAAAAAGTGTTCCTAAAATGAGCAGGCTCCAGGACACTGAGGATTGAACCACAAACTCCAAAAGATCTCCAAGAACCACAAAGCACTGATGTAGTGCATCTTTTGTGACATACTTGTCTAAACATGTAGGCTTCTATATTATGAAGTAACTTTAGCTTTCTAGTGTATTAAACAAGAAAGCCCATGAAGCATGTCAAAAGCTAGTCATAAGCAATTATGAAATTTAAACTCATCATTAGAGCAAACAGTGACTCCTTGACTCAATGGAGCTTGATAATTCTAAGAGAAAAGGCTATCTAATTCTACAATATTTTGTTATAAGCTTTAATACGTTATAAATATATTGTAAAACCATATCAATTCAAATCAGTTAGCTCAGATCAGCTTACCTTTACTTTATGCTTTTGTTGTACTTGGTCATCAAGTAGATTTCTTTGTTAATACAACTTCTCCAAGTATCCTTTAACATCACTAAAATGCTATAAATCAATATTGTCTACAGTTATTAAATGGAAATAGTTAAATTGGCCATTTACATATTACCTGTAATCCCCATAAAGGCAAGCTTCGATTCACCCAAATAATAGGAGACCTGTTCATTATAATAAGAAAATAAATATGAAATTAATAAAACTCTGGTCAGTGTTTTGAAAAAAATCAAAATAAAAAAAATTTTACATGTGAATGGAAATGAGAGCAGCCCTATTTTAAAAAAAAATTCTCAGTAATAAATATTTTAAATCAGTAGTTATCTACTGAGTATTGACATCGCTTGTATTTCTAATCCAGAGCAAATCATTGAGTTCCCATGGGAGTAATCCAACACCCAGTGACACCAAAATCTTTTATTAGCTTCAGTGGCTGCTAGTATACACCCTGTGATTCCAGAAAGAATAAATCAATTTGAGCTTTTGATTCTAGAGATGCAGAGGAAAAATTATTTGTGGTAGAAAAAAGAAACTTGACAATTTTTTTGTGTGAACTTTCTGCTATCTGTGTAATGATATAAATGGTATCTAACTCATAGGGGCTGTCATATCTTGGAAAAATCTCATGTTGTCTTAGTATTTACTAAATTCAATGATAATAGGCACTTGATACAGTACTACTGGAATCTGGCACACTCAATGGCACAATAGTTTACTGGTAGTCATTTACTGCTAGTCATAATTGTTTTTTAAGTAAGGACATCCATTTTTTTTCAGCAAGGTATAAGGATTGATGGAATTCAGATCTTAGAAGAGCATCCAGTCCAGCAGTTCACTTATACAATCAGAGAAACAATTAAAATATTGAAGGCAGTTTTGAATATTCAGGAACACAGAAGTAATTGCTTGAGAGTTATGAAAACATCACTATTATATGTTAAAATGTCATCATTCCAGATGGAAATGGATTTATCTTCCTGTTTCCCTCCCCTTCCCACCATTATGAGGACTTTTGGTTTGCTTTTTTTAAATTAGGAACTCACCAATCAATCGTTCCAGGTGTGTAGTTTTGATTGGAACAACTCCGGTTTAATTCCTTACTGATAGTTGTCATCCCATCCATGCAAAGTCCATTTT
Organism: Mycteria americana; assembly: GCF_035582795.1. Classification (NCBI taxonomy): domain Eukaryota; kingdom Metazoa; phylum Chordata; class Aves; order Ciconiiformes; family Ciconiidae; genus Mycteria; species Mycteria americana. Next base: position 43,973,002 of record NC_134371.1, read on the forward strand.
CATTAGCAAATGCATATGGGAACATGATCATAAAAACATATGGGAGGAAAGGGATATTAATTACATTATTAAGTATTCTATAAAATGCATGCAATAGTTTGAAACCCTAGGCAATGGATATAGACATTTTAAAAAGTAAAATAACTTTTAGAAAGTTGTTCCGTATGTGTTCTATATTTGTAGATAAAGGACTATGAAGCATTTCAGGTTACATTTTTTAAAGATTTTTTTTCAAACATGTTCCTATTTAAAAACAAATCAACTGAAATTACACTTTCAAAAGCTGAACTAAATACACAATAAATATTGAAGATCAAGAGATACTAGAAATACTATCACATGGATAGGCTGCGATAACAAGAGCACATATACCTGCCATACTCTCAGCAGGAAAGATTGCATCAAACTACTCTTTATATCCTCTTGTAAGGCTGTGAGGAGAGCTGGAGATTCACACAGCAGTAATTCAAGTAAGAAACTGGTGACATCTATGTAAAAAAATAGCTGCTATGTACATGTGATGTTATCTTGCCTTGAATTGCTGGCACAAATCCTCCCTTCAAATGATCATGTAAGGATGTGGGAATGTATATTTGTGTAAATGATGAAAAATATCCTTGTTTATCCTCAGCAAACAAGGTCAGCGGAAAAGAAAAGGATTTGCAGACCACAGATTAGTAATAGCTGTATTTTTACCGACTATGAGTGGGACAGGTACTAAATGGTATCCATTAATAAGGATGGTTTATGTCTTAAGCTCTTCCCTGTACACCCACTGTTCCTGAAGAAGTAAATGAAAGTTACTAACTTGTGCAGGCATTTCTGAAAAAACAGGACATAAATCTGCAGGGGAAGTCTGTGATGAAAAGCATTCCTCCCAAAATTGTCACTTTAAAAACAACCAGGTGATAATGTTTTCTGTGGCCATGCTCTCAGCACACTGAATAGTTTCTTTCATCAGGCTGTAACACATTATCTAAAAAGGATTTTTTTTCCTAACACCACATTTGTAGGAATGCATTATAGCAGTAGTTTAGGTATCAAGCCCTCAGGATCTCTATGGCCAAAACCATTGACATTAATGGGGTACCATTTGGGCACAGGGCTGGTTTGTCTGGCATAGCTTCTGAGACTGGGGTCTTAGTGAGCATGCAGAAATGAATTATCTGAAAATTCTCAGCCAGACAAATGTTATACAGAGACAGAACAAACTAATTAGTCTCTTAAATGTACCCCAACATAATATAAGGGAATAATATACATAGAAAAGACAAATACACTCTCTAGCTGGTGAATTGTTAAACATTTAGATTGAAGGAACAAACATGTCAGGAAAGGCCTGGGGAATTAAGCAGGCTGCAAGACACAGAAAAATCTTTGCATATGAATACAAAAGTATTTGTGGCAGAAGTGCTGATGTTCTAATCTCTTCTGCATACCCAGACGTAACCTTGCAGTATAATACGCTCATTTGGGCTCACTAGAGTTCTTATAACAAAACAATATCAGCAGCTTTTTCATGTCAGAAAGTATCATTAGCTGTAAAATTTCAAGTCCCTGAGTTGCTGTGCTACTATGCCTAAATTTCTAAGGATGGATTTTCTCTTCTCCGCTACTGTTAAAGGTTTTGGGAAATCTTTATTGCTTGTTTTCTCCTTACACATTCCTCTCCTTGAAGAGATATTCTAAGATACATGTGGATAAAAAAGATACAAAAAAACCTCAGTTTTTTGCAGTTCTTGCTTTTCCAGGGAGATTTTTTTCTGGCCCTTTTTCAGATGTTCTAATTTCTTACAATAAATTTTGACAAAAAATTCTCAAATGCATCTTCTGTACTTCCATTCACACATCCTTCTCTCATGCACTGCTGAGTAAAGCTGATATTCTTTAACTCGCTTTGCTTTGGATTTGATTCTTGTAAAATATAGTATTTCTCCTGTGCACCAGCTTTTTTATATTATTACCCTTATTAGATTTAACTGATTTTCAAATATTAAAATTAGAAATCTTACTTTGTCCTTTGCCTAACATTGTGTGAAGAGCGCTAGCTCTATCATCCCAAGCTTAGTATTTTCATCTGTGCTTTGTTTCTTTCAGTATTTAACGCCAACAGAATCAGATCAAGTGAAAGCAAGTTCGCTAATAAAGTGTGGTGCTTATTAGCATTTAGAATTGAGAAGATTCAATATATCCAGGATACAAATACAACTGAAGTACAGGATTGAATAAATTATAAATATAATTTCTTCTACAATTGGTGGCTGATTGTATAACACATGGAAAAAAAAAAAAAAAAAGGCAGAGTACCCAATGACCTATATAGAATACCATACTGACAATTGTAGGTGTGCGAAATCACGCACTATGACCATAGATCATCATGAGTACAGAATGTACTTTTGGTCTCCCTTTCTTCTAAGTGTTTAGAGAAAGAAGAGGCCTAGAAAATTATCATCAATGTCATCTGCATGAAAGCTCAGTTTCATGTATTTGTCTGTTTATTTCCAGGATCTGGGGTTTTAAGTAAAATTATTTAAGTACAATCCTAAAATTATTGTTGCATAAACTGGCAACCAGATATTTGCAATTTTATTTTTATAAATATAAACATAATACGATACATAGAAATATTATGTAATAATACAACCAAAAGATACCAGTTTGCACAACTATATCTGATGCACAGTATCTGAGCAAACAGCCAGGATTATTTTAGCAGTAAAGTGGAAAAAGAATATTGTTATTTTGGTTCTTATTTCCATTCACAATGTAAGACTAGCTTTATAATTCTTCCAAAACATCTGTAAGACATAAAACCAAATCCCTGTTGACAGAATATCAAGCATTTATTCATTAAATTCATTTATTTCTTATAAGTTAAACAATGCTTTGAGAGCAGAAATAACAAAAAAAACCCAAAACATTACCATCCAAGTCCTTGTGTAGGATCATCCAGGAGCACACGAATTATGTATAAGAAACAGCTTAGTAGCTTGAGAGAAAAATTGAATAATCGTATTCTCAGACCTATTTTAAAAAGAAAAGAAAATACAGAAATAAATTCAGGTTCTTTACAGTTTCATCCACTTTTAAGGTAAAACTAAAAGGAACCAGAATAGCCATGCTGCAATAGAGCAAAGGTTGATCTAGCTAGTAAGCTGCCCCTGATATGGGCGATTGGGGTATCACACAGAAGAAGAACGTAAGAATAAGCCTGTCAGATACACGTATAATACAGCTTTCCAGCTTCCAGAATCTCTGGGTTAAGACTCAGTCTGTTTTAATGTAAAGAACTACTCAGTCATTTGTTTGAAAGCTATGCCATTCGTCTTTCCTGATGCCATTCTTTGGGTCTTCTGTAGTTTTACAAGTCCACTTTCTTGAAAGGGGAACCAGAACTACGTATGGTATTTGAGATGCAAGATACAGCGACATGCAGAAGACATACTTTCAACCATAGGCAGAGGATATACAATGGCAAGTATTTAAATAATAATACCTGAAAGTCTTCATGCAGTAGCTTCTCAGAATATATTAATATTATCCCAATTTATAAAATATTAAACTGTAGTTGTTTAATGTTGAAGTTGCGTAATTAGGCATCCAAGAATCAGGACACCTGAAAGTCATGCTGAATGCACAACTGAACTGAATCAACAACTTGTTCTACAGACCATGTGAACATTGAAATGTTCTAGCTGAAAGGATATATCACAAATACGATCACAAAATATTACAGCATTTCCTACAAACATAGGTCTACTGCACAAAGGCAGAATTCCTTCAAAGGGATCCATATGGACACTTGCTTCTATCACATGGTGATAGAAGTTATTTCAGTGCTAATTGGAGTCATTATCTACTACAGTCAAACTTGACTGTATTTTAATCAGATTTTGCAGTCATTAGAGGATTAGAGTTTAAATTTTCGGTCTTGTTATTAAATTCAATAGTCTTAAAATTTTGCCAGTGTAAATATTTGTATCTAACTCTTGGGTTTAAATTTTCATTCACTAATTAAGTTAAAATTGTCAGTTGACCAAGGTTAAGTGGGGGGAAGTAACTTTAAGCATTTATTTTTTTTGGTCTTGTGAACTGGGAGTCCAATTCTGCATGGCTGAACCCTTCTGTCCAAAGCAGAATACCATTGACTGAGTCTTACACGGATGTGACTTCATTTGCACCTAGTCATAGTAAAGATACTATCTTTTGTTGTTGTCTTGCAAATAAGTTAGCAGGTCTGCTGAACTCAGTAGAATTACTTTCACGGTTTAAGAACTACAGCTTCATTATGCATACCCAAAGCTGTGTGTGTACACTCCCTTTTAAGGAAAGAATGGTAATTATTTTATGGTAATATTACATACGTTTTGAATTTACTCAGTCCTAAGTTCAAAGTTAACACCTTACAGATAAAACTGATATCTACTAGTTCCCCTCCCATTTAAACACAATCTACAGCAAACAGAAAAATAGAAAATAGATTCTTAAATATTCTACCATGCAATTGCTGAAAGAAATCTTAAGGGTTATTACACAACACTGCTTACTACTTTTAATTGTGAAGTTGCAGTTATCACATGAGAACTGGATGGACTTTTACAGCATCTTGTCATCTGTAAACGGGTTAAAATCCTGTAGTCCTGACCATGACAAGTCCCACAGCTGTTATTGGCAATTAAGTTTGTGAACATTAACCTAGCGATTCCTGCTGTCCTATCAAGAATAATTAGCCACAGACTATTTATTCCCCAATATGAGTGAAGGGATTGAAGTAGTAAATGGATTGAGGGGCTGTAGAAGGTGGGTGTGTTGTCATGCTATTACTTGACTAGGAAGAACCCCAGTACTTTTCTTGGACAATGCTATGATTTTTTTTGCAGCTTTTTGAACTGTTGCTGAAGAAAATATGAATTGTGTCTGTACTAACCATTTTGTGGAAGTCTGTTGGAGTATGAATGGTTGCCATAACAACTAGGCTATTACAACAAGAAGAGCAGATAAAGTTCAAAAAAACCCAAAAACCACAACAAACCAAAAAAAACCCAAACCCCACCTAACCCCATACAAACAAAAAAAGCCCACCAGGATTTCTTTTCCTTACCAATTTTGTGTTGTCTAACTTTCTTAGATAAATACAAAATACTATTGTTTGTTTCTTCTGTTTTTTAGCTCTGTAAATGTTAATCTTGGTGTGAAACTTCTTTTCTGCATTGATAAGGGCCTGGTTTCTAATCATCGTTTGAAATTATATGTTTGTTTAAATGCCAAAAGAAAACGGTGCTTTTCTGATTAAAAACTACATTAATACAAGGGAACCATGCTCCTGGCTGCTGCCTTAAACTCTTAACTCTCAAATCTTAGCCCTGAAAGATCTGGCACTATTTAAGTATTCAAATATTTAAGTTCCATAGATCTATTCCAGGCTATGCCTAGAAGTGCTTCAGGCTCTGGATATCTCCACAGGCATGGCTGTTTCCCACAGAATAAAAGGCAGGATTTTCACACCAGATATGCTTTCATCTAAGGGTTCTAGTTAGGATAGATATAGACTGCATATCACGGACTGGGTTATATATAAAGTAAGGCAATAGGATAGGTCTTGTACCATATGTAATTGGAACAGTTATTACAATAAAAATATGGAAGAACACACTTTAAGACTATCCTGTTTCAGAAGGTCACCTCTCCTAGTTCTGTATGCCTCAGCCTTTGGAAATAGGATGTGCTGTCAGAGGGAGCATATTTAGTCACCCCTGCGAAAGCTTTAATAATTAATGTAGGACTACCAAATAAGTATTCTCTTTGGTTGAAACCTTCTGCAGCCTCATAGTTGGGGAAGTCACCTGCGAGTTGGAAGAAATGCATTTATTCCACTATCATGGAGATCTAGGATTTCAAATATGGGAAGGAGGGGACAGTCACTAGAGAAAGCATTTCAAACAGGTTTTCATTTATTACTCTTTTACAAAGAAGCATTTCATATTTCTGTTTGCTGGCTGACTATTTTTGTCCTCTGCTTTACATGCTGTCAGTGCATCAACATGGTCTGCTTGACTTTATTTCTTTTTTTCTATTCACAGCCAGATTGTTCAAGTAGCAGGGTCATTTGCATAGAATATCTCTATGTTTTGATACTGGTGCCTGAAACTTGTATTCAGCTGCATCAATCATACACTGTTATCCAGTTATGTATTGTTTGATGAGATTGTAATTTCACTGTGTCCATGTAACCATGTTACCATGGTGTTACATCCTTTGTCTTCTTTAAAAGAAGAAATTGATAATAACAGTTCAAAATCTGTTTGTTTTGTGAAATAAATATACCTACGTCAAACGTTGATGTTTCCTTCTCAGTTTGAACAAGTGTTTGCTATTTTTTGCAGTCATTTTTAAGTACACAGTGATACATTGTACTTCACCAGTACTGACTGTGACTTTCATTTTTCCTATAAATTCTTGATGCTTCCCTTACAAGCATTTTTGGAGATTAATCCTCTGATTTAGAGAGCTGATCTAAAATGAAAGCAAGAGTGACAGAGATAGCAGCTGAAGATTTTACAATCACCTTCCATTATTCCTTTCTCATAAGTCTGTAACATATTTTTGGTTTTTAGCAAAATCATCTCAGTAGCAGCTGGCTTTAGGAGTTGGATCAAAATATACTGTTAATAATTTATATCATGGTGATGGTTATCTTTTATTCCCTCTCCACTGAATTGAAACTTCACTTATTTTTTCCCTCTGAGACTTATTTTAGGCTGTGATAATGCAGTGTGATCTTGGCAAGTACAAGCAAGTCATACCAATATGTCATCTTTTTTCTCTCTTTTTTTTTTTGGCTGGCTGACACCTTTGTAAAATGGTTTTCATGCATTGGTTGAACTTGATTAGACATTTGCTTGCAGAAGATTGAGTGGAAGCTAGGTTGACATTAGACATAGATAAAGGCTTGTTTTATCAGTTTATAGAAATACTTTCAAAACCAGAATAATGAATGAAACAGTTGATATTTCCTGCTACCGGTCTGTATGTGATTTAGATCAGAATAGTATTCTGCAGAAAATTCATATAACTTCTAGAGTTGACAAAACCACATGATATTACACTCTCATGCATTAAATTCACTTGTGAAGTCGTAAGGATTAGAGAAAAATGTTTGGTGAACATGTGTAGTTTGATTTAGTTACATTATCTGAACATTTGCAGATACTACTGACAATTATTTTCTCAATGATAGCAATTACATCTTTAGTATGTGAAGGAAGGTTTTCAGTGCTCTCACTGAACACGGACTAAGATCTAAAGGGCAATATCTTTCTTTATCAACTCCCTGATACCTCTGGGCAACAGAATCCTCCAATTTCAATGGAGGATTAAATGAGTACACTTGAATGAGTGGCAGGTACTGTCTCAGCAGCAGGTTTTTGAAGACTGTATTTTAGAGGATTCTGGTTGTGAGTGTTTGGACAAGAACCAAGATCTGCATAAGCAGAAGTAGTGTTTGACTGAACTTACTAATTCTGAACACTTTGGTTAGGGGATTTTTTTTTCTTTCATTCAGTACAGTAATAGTTTTGCTGTATTTCCTGTTTGTTTCTCCTGAAAATTGCCTTGTTTAATGTCTAATTAAACTTGGTTAAGCTTCTTGTATCATGAGAACCAGTAGCAGTGCTTGGGTAACCTGTGGGATTCCAGTGGGAAATGGCATGCCCATGCCATATGCTGCTGTATGTACAGTCATCACCCTCATTCTCCAGCTTACTTTCCATGAACTGGCTGCATAATTAGAAACAGAAAAAACATCCCTTCTACAAAAAGTACCTCAGCTCTGTATGGCATCACTGTATAGAGAATTCATCAGAATCTGGATTTTTACAGCAATCATCAAGCAAGCCAAGCAGCAAAATTCTTGTGCTACTTGTCTATAGCATGAACCCATCTCCAATAGGATGAATTAACAGTTGCTTCCTACTCTTTTGCTTATTTATTTCAAATAAAATTCCACATCATTCCTCTCCTTTGGACCCATGCATCACACCTACCCAATCATAACCTAATAGAGATGTCCCAGTATAGTAACTTATGACAATTCTCTTAACGTGCTTAGCCAGAAGGGTATGCACTTGGCAAAGGAATGGCCATGAATTCATACTAATTAAGTAACTTCTGGTTTAATTTTTATGCTGATGATCATAAATGTATTGATTTTTAGATGTACAGAGTCTGCAGTTCTGCCATCAAAATATGTATCTGTATATATGTATTTTTTTAGTCTTGTTAAGTGAAATAATTTTTTTCCCTACTTAGATCTTATCTCAAGCAAGAAGGTACTATTTGGAACCTTCCTATGTTATCAATGAAAAGAGATTTACAGTGAGTCAGGTCATAACTTTATAGATGTTCTTAGTAAGTAAACAAGAAAATCCCTGTTTTGTGGACTAGATCAGGAACAAAAAGGCTATTTATTGCTTACAGCTTCCCAGACTGCCTTTCTAGCCAGCAGTAATACTCTTTTCTAGTTTTGGATGCTTTTTCTGTTTTGTCTTTTACTCCATTATACACTATATCAACAATGTCAGAAGTCAAAGGTTATAAAGATATAAAATTCTTAAAGATATGTAAAGTCACAGGGAGAAAAGTAGAAGAGAATTAAAACCATTTGAGAAGTTGTAGTGCAATTAATTACATTTAAAATGTAAATCTAGTTAAACTCATTTATCTCTAACAGGAATCACAGAATGGTTGAGGTTGGAAGGGACCTCTGGAGGTCACTTTGTCCAACCCCCCTGCTCAAGTAGGGTCACCTAGAGCTGGTTGCCCAGGACTGTGTCTAGACAGTTTTTTAATATCTCTATAGAGGGAAACTCCACAACCTACATACAAAAATGTATGAGCAAAAATTTATTCTTTGCAACACAGTTAGATTTGTAAACATAAAATAGAGCATGAAATTGTTCTTCACACGTCTCCTTTCTTTGTTCTATGCATAATGAGTTGTACACGTTCTTTTCATATTGGCCAAAATGCAGTAAGAGAGCTCTAAAGTGTGCTAATACAGAATAAGAAACGTATTTCAAATAAAAGTCTTCATTAGAAAATAAATTTACCAACCAAATCTAGTTAAATGTATAATAACATGAAAAAAACTATGTCCCATCTGAAGTGTAGAAGAGAAGATACTCTGAAGGCTATCCACATCATTTACTAGCAGAGGTAGTCCTCTGCTTTCCATGCTATTTAGGCACCTGAATTAATATGACTTCTCCCCTGTGTGTCTATGCAAGTGCAATAAATAAAGCTTTCCCCATGGATGAACCTCCAGCAGCTTCGCTAAACCTGATTCTCCAGCTGGAAACCGGCAAATAATTCCAAAGCTCAAATTGAAAATATCAGTTATTCACAGTACAGTGCCTCTTTTTTTTTTTTTTAATTGGCTTAGGGGAATATTTTGCTTATCACACTTGGAAAGTTAGAGAAGCTTAGCCAATAAAAAGATCATGTTCTGTGATGCAAAACTAGTATTTATTTAATACTAGCTCTTACAGACAGATCTTATGGTCTGTCTTATTTTTAAAAACTTGATCTAGTCTCCCAAATTTTGTTTGTCTGGGTTTTTTTAGTTTGGGACACCGAAAAAATAAAGTTCTTTCTTTTCTCTGTTCTGTCCTTTCCCAGACACAATGCCATGGAACCATCTTAACTGTATTAAAAAGGCCAAAATGTATTCTTTCTATTCTAAAAGCTTTATGTATAAAGCTATTGTAATTTTAGTTCTTTACAGGTGTAGGGCAAAGGGAAGTAAATTCAATACTGCTACACAGAGGAAAATTGAGGTCAGTTACTGCTCTTCTCAGCTATGAACTCCACTGGTCTAATCAAGATTTGATAATATACAATGCTTCGATCCCCTTGGACCAGCTGCATGGATGTATATAAAAAGATTAATATCTTAGTTCTTCCAATGTATTCTCTTCTATGATGGCCTATGAATTTAAGTGCATATGTCAATGAAGATATCGTTGAATCAGACTAAAGACAAGGACTACATTTCTGAGGTAGCACATTCAGGAGAAGGAGATATGTCCTCCCCATTAGTTTCCTTTCCAAATTTCTTTTTTTTTGGTACATATCAAGTTTGAAATTTATTTGGGAATACTTAATAAAATTGAACACTTCAGAAAGCTAGGTACTTCTGCAGCTTTTTTCCTCCAGTATCTGAGAGGCTCTTTGCTTTCCTAGACAGAAGGCCATGACTTGTCAATGAGCATTGCAATGTCAGATCCATGCAAATTAGTCAACTTGATCACAATACAGAAATAAAATCACATCACTAAGTATTTGATCCTACAACATAAGTATGTTGGTTTTAAGTTTAAATAATACTTTCTGAATTTGTTTTAGATAGATATTATGTAAAACCGACTCCTCTACGGGGTAAAATTTTAGCTCAGAAGAAAATTAATGATAACTTTACTGTTGCCTTCAATGGAATTGGGTTCTACTCAAAGTATCACAATTATGCTTAACAGAAATTAATCCAACTGCTTACTTGATCTTTGGTTTTTGATGAAGAAGAGCTTTAGTCTCTCTTTAAATGTATTTTCATTCATATAGAATTCAACTTGCACCCTGAAATATAAAAAGAAGTATTAGAATTGAATGCGAAAGATAATAAATTATTTTTTCAAAATAATTTGTTTCCTAATCATCTGTTTTTTATATATAACTGGAGGAACATAAAATAGAGAGTGTTCAGTCAAAAGCTCACTTGGATTTGAATGACTAATGTTAAAAGGTTAAAAAACAAAACAAAAAAAACCCCAACAACTCAAAAAACTTACTTAGTTTATCCCCTTTACATGCAGAATCATTTTCATACTACTTGGACACTCTACCCTGCAAAATCAGAAGCATCTACGTTTTTGGTATTTTCATTGGAAGACTATTCTCATATCTGCATCTTTGTAAGGAAGATTTCCTTGATGTTCAGGTTAAATGTTCCATCTCAGTTTAACTCCCTTCCTGTAAAATTGACATTTTAATGATGATTCTTTTTTCTATCTTGTTCATAACTCTGTTAAGCATTCATGTCTCCGTTAAGCATTCACTTGTTTGTGTTCACCTTTAATCAAATGCTCATGCACCAAACCAACCACCCTCTCTGAACTTCGCTTTTGTCATAATGAAATATTGAGACCTGAATGCAAAATTATATTGCAATCCTACGATATTGTACAGAAAATAACTCCCTTCCTGATTATATTAAAGCAACACTAACATCTTTTTTTCCTCTCTTCCTCCCAAATTTGCCAGGATGTATTTCATGTTTCTGTCCCTCAATTCAATCTGAGTACAACTCATGCAATAGTTCTACAGACTACAGGAGAGAAGAAAACTATTGCAGGGGCTGGCAAGGGGAAAAGAAGGTGTGCATTACTTGTATAGAAAAACTTAGGCCATTCCAGTGTTGTGGAGCTGCACTGCTTGCTGTAGGATGAGTGCAGCATTAGTTCCAGTTCCACTGAAGTCCCTGCTATACCCAACTGACTGGATCTCTCTCACGAGTCCCAGTTCTCCTCCAGCAATGAACCACTTTACTCAGCACAATTTCTGTCCCTTCTTGAGAAGTCAGTCCTCAGTTTTAGAACTGTTCTACTATTGCTAAAGAATAAAGTGAGATCACGAAACTGAGTTACTTCCTTACTTCTCATTTTCTCTGTATATACCATTATGTGTTGCAAAATTGCATATACCTTTTCTGTTCATAGGCATATTTGATCTTTATTTGAGCATTTCTTTTCAGCAGTCTTTCTTTCATCAAATGACTGTACTTCAATTACTTGTCACATTTTTCAAGCAGGATCCTGACTTTCCCTTCTTGCATGTGAAGCCTTTGCTGAAACAATTTTTGTATAATCTAATGTTATCTATAGTCTCTTCCCCTCAAATACTTGTCTAATACCATATATTTCCGTACAATTCCTATTCTGTACTTAGGGAATTGGAAGATTATTTAGTTATGGGCCCAGAATGGATGGCATCTCAGGTCATGTGACTTTTTCATGCTTGCTTACTTATTACCAGAAGTTTAGGCATGTCACTTCGTAGGACAGGGTCAGGACATCATAAAAAGAAGGCTCTGTATGACTCATAGTGAGGTCAGTTAATTTTAGTTAGTCACTTAGCTTTGGTGTGGTTTATTGTAGTGTTCCTTGTAGAATGGAGAATTACTCTGCTTCCTATTCAGAGGAAGTAAAAACATAATCTTATTTTTAAGAATCTATATTGGTACTAAGCTCTATAACTTACAGAATTTTGAATTTATTTCTGTGCAATGACACATTTGACACAGCGGTAAGAGCAACCTCTACCCTAGACCAGCTTTTCTGTCCTATCTGGCTCTACCCCTTCTGTGGTAAGATATTTAGGCAGTTGGAATTAAAGAGGAAGAAGCCATCTGCCCTCTACTTTTTAAACTAAGAGTAGCTGCAACTGCATATTTCAAAGAGCTTGGGCCCAGAGGAATGTCTTAGAAACTGCCACCAAACTAGAGGAAAAGCCTATCAGATGAAGAGCATCTTGTTTCTGGGCTTTTATTGAGTTTAAATGTTGTGCTGCTCAAGACTGTGGGAGCTGTTGCCATTAACAGAAGTACAAATTAGATAGTTGGTAACCTTACGGCAAGTTAAGGAAGCATGTCCAGGGGTTAATTAGTAGGTGAGCAGGTTTGTGGGGGCCTGAGCTCTGCTTCAGTTCTTTTCTGCACATTTCCCAAGGTACTTACTGTCATTAATGCAGTGACAGTTTTAGTGGGAAACATTTCCCATGATTTGGCAGCTGCCACATGCTAAGTGTATATACTTAATCTTCAAGGACATATTTCAGTAGGTAAACAAAGTGGCACAAAGCTATTGAAGTAAGGGATGTTATCTAAAAGGACCACAGTATCGGTGATCTTTTTTACATGCTTTAAACTAATCTCTCAGATTTTTCAGTAAGGAAATTACAGTAGTCATTTATGAAAGAACAACATGTTAATAGTAAGCCATGATTTAATGATAAGGAAAGAGGATGTGGGAGCTAATCACCCTCCTATCACTACCATTATGAATTGCTCTGATGGCCTTCTAACAGCGGTCTACTTCTCTTCCCTTAGCAACCTGTGCTCACAGCAGACTGGGATTCCACAGTGCAGCAGTTTCCATGGCAAAATGGATTACGAATGCTGCTAACACCACTTCTGTGGCTCAACTCCTCCTTCTCCTTCCCCTGACTTTTTTAAACTTAAGCAAAAACTGTATTGTCCTTCTACATTTGCAGGAAACACATTATCATGCATCTATAGTCAATGTACACTTTCATGATACTCTGGCTACCAGACAGAGAATATTTCACTTTGTTTCTTAAAGGTTACTATTTACTAAGTAAAGCTAAGAACGAATGGCTGAAGGAGCCACTGGCAAGGATAAGGACAGAAAGCTCCAGATACTGTTCCTTCCCAATACTCTGCTTTTTATTTTTAGGGAGAACACTCTTTCTACTTGAACCTTTGTTGTAATCTTTTAATGATTAAAATTTTACCTCGAGTACTTGCTCTTTTCTGTCTTTTTCCCACTATGAAGTGTAACCTAGAAAAGGAGTATTTCGGGAATGTAACACAAAAAATTCTGATCCTCGCTTGCAATAATAAGATCAGGTAGTAGTAGTAGTAGTAGTCGTAGTCGTAGTCTTAGTAGTAGTGAAGGGCTTTTTCTGGACTTAATTAAGTACAAGTAAGTAAGGATGTTTCAAGTGAGTGAGTGAAATTCATTGCCACATAATTATATAAACTTGATTATTCTGTAGCAGGATAAATACTAGTTGGAATTTGATTCCAAGCAAATGGTTTTGATTAAATGGCACACATGCAGTGAAGAGTGATAGTATATGTGTATGCAGATCATCTGGTCTATGGAATAGGTTTGGTTTCATTCTATATTTCGAGTGTAAGTAATTTAAAAGTGTAGTTTAAATGATTTGCGCTTCGTGGTTTTTTTATCTTCCTGCAAAAGACAGCTGTAGTTCAGTCCACCCTGACCAAAAGGAAATCAAGCTGAACGATTAAAACACTATTCCTTGAGGATGGTTACTGGGAGAGAAATGTTTGATGAACATAAGGGTTTTGTGTATGCAGTCAGTTAATTGCTTCTGACTTTTTCTGTGTATGTTAGGCATTGAATATTCCATGAAAAGCTGCTTTTGGAAGTTAAAGAACAGGTCTTATGCTTTCCTGACTCTTGCTTCAGCTCTATTGAAAATCCACAAATACGTGGCTGATACACCTGTGGCAAAAACAACTGCAGTTATATGATTCTCTTGAAAACACAGTGTGTTTTTTTTTAACCTTCTTTTTAAAATTAAATACCGCTAATAGTGGTCTCCCCTGGTTTAAACCCAAACTACACTGATGTCAGTGGAATCTTTCAAACTGTAAGAAGCATCTTGAAGTACCCAAAGCACAAGTATACATTGCACTCTTCTAATTCAGTCAAGATGTAATTTGAGTAGTACATTTTAATGTAATACAAAGTATAGCAGGAAAATACTAATTCATGCCAGGGACATTAATGCAAAGCACTTATTCTCATGACAGTAAATCACTTGGACCAATCTGTCTGCACTCTGGTTACGTAACTAATTTTGTCTGCATTTTTCCATTGCTATTTACCATGTCATTATAATGCCATAGCCACACTTTACTATAGTAACAATATTACCTTGCACCCTCAAATCTACAAATTGTCTTTCGTGTTAGAAAATAGCAGATTTGGCAGAAATAATCCCTTCAAAAATGAAAGCATGAATTGGATTTCCCACTACATGCATGCTAAGAGCTGTAAATGTTTATGCTTACTACTTCTTGACATTGGAATCAAGAAAAGGTGTTAACTGAACAAATGGAGCCAATCCGAAGAAAACTACATCAACTTATTTAAATCCATCTTTATGGGAAGGGACATTTCATGTTTTTCCTACAAAAAGAGCCTTGTAATATACACACAATATGTTTTTTGTTGGGATTTGCCAATCCAATATATGTGAAATCCTGTTAGATTTCATATCTGAAAGTTTATTATGTAGGGTGTAGATAGGTGGTTAAAAATGAAGCATTTGAAGTGCTAAAGCAAACTGCTATTGTCAGAGCTTATTTTACTGCAAAAAAAAAAAGGAAATGCCATTTTTTCCATATAGCTTTTAATAAAAGATTAGTGTATTTTAATGATGACTGTCTTGGGTAGCAGCTCTTTTCTTTTTGAAGTTTTGCAAGTTCTGAAATACTCAGAACTCTGATTTGTTTAGAACTTCACAGAGAAATGGTCATTTGACTTTCCAGGCTTGCTTGTTCCATCAGAATCAATACGACAGGTCAAGACTGCTTGTTGAATGATACCTCATCATCTTGTGCTGAAGGAAATGGCAGTGAGACCAGTACTTTTCCATTACTGGTTCTTAACTTGGGGAAGCCTTCTATTTGTTTCTGGTGGGAAATCAGTCATCAGTTGCATAGGTCATGATAAACACTGAACAGATAAAGTTCTGAGTCTTTCATTTCCTCTCCATGCTGAATGACAGCACCCCAAAACAAAGTAGTAACTGGGGGAGGCAGCGTGCTTGTTTCCTCCCACTTACTGGAAAGACAGAAAAGACGCTGTTTCTTTTGCAGCCTCCTAATTTGTTAGTCCATTCTTGCAGTGTGAGAATGACATGAGAGTGTTGTGGAGATCAGGGCCTCAACATTTTTCTGGGTACTTTAGGACATAGTCTTTAAAAGCTACGTCCTTACTGAAGCCCTTTACCATGCACTACGCTGATGAAATCTAACATTTGCAATATGGCCCTTTCTTATGGCATTTTCTTAAAGATGACTTCTAACAAGTGTAGAATAATTAAAACTGACATGTATAAGGTCTTTTTCTGATAGGAGGTTTTATCTGTTTATTATGAAAAAAACAATGAATATTTTCATGATCTCTGCAGAACTGTGTTTGTGTAATACTGTCTTGTAGATTCTTTATAATATCTAACATTGTGAATGTACATGATAGAAAACAGGTTCCACACCTTCTACTAATTGTCTTGTAGTATGCAGTATTACCTGTTATCTCTTTATTTTTCCAAACTAAATTCTCGCAGTACTCCTCTAGAACAACTTATGCAGTATAATTGTCTGGTTCAAATTTGAACTGTCATGTAACAAAGACATGTTTGGTTATCTTAATACTTAGAGTGTATGCTATGACATCTGTACCTGGGTGTTTCTTTTGTTCTTCTTTCTACGGGTATATTTATTTAGAAGTTACCTTCTAAATCAGTGAATCTGAGTTAATCTATCTAGTGAAGTTTTTCCAGACATACCTACATTCACTTGATCATGTAATTGGATGTCACCATAACTAATGGATTTATAGAGATCAGGTATTATCAGTGTCACCGTAAAAATTCTCTGTATTAATGAAGATAGAAATAGCATGAACTGAGTTCGACTATATCACAAGTTACAGAATAAAGGATCAATGATGCATAAATAACCTTGTAGCTTAGAACTGTATGTGTGCTCAAACCCTTTTTACTGTATCTTTCCAATAAGTGCTGCTTGTTTCAATTGAAACAAAACCAAGACAGCATCAGAACATAGGCCAAACTAAATTTTTCAGGTTGCACAAAGTAAAATTTGCACCTGCAACCACAAGAAAATATTTTCTATGTAAAAGCAAACTTTTTCTTAATTGTTCAAAAGCCAAAATGCTAAAAATTTCAGCCCTTAATTAAAATTTTCTTCTTTACAATTTAAATAGTATATGTGTATCTATATTTTTATGTATATAAATATAAATATATTTTAAAATCTGATTGTAAGCCAGCTTCATGTTCCTTTTTACAATCAGCTGGCCTCAGTTACATAAAGCTATTTTTGTGAAACCTATACAGGTCCATGGCAGCAATTTAATATTACAGCAATAGAAGTATGAAATGACATTATTTTTCAAATTTTTCTGTGCAAAATATCTTCATTTTTTCCATTCCTTTGAGAGAAAGATTTTTAAGGGAAGACTGATAGCAAGTGACTGACACTCAGTGGTGGGTAGTATGCATGCTTTTCAATCAAATAATAATACTTTTTTTAAAAATCCCCCATTCCCTATCAGTCTTGCAAATTCAAAAAGGAAAAATTAACATCTCAGTCCTCCACCCATGAAACAGTGACAAATTCACCATTCTAGTAAAGGTGCAGTAATAAAAAATGAATTTGTAATCTATATTTTTTGTCATTAGAAACTTTTTAAAAAAAATAAACCAGAAAATACTATGATGTTTTACTATGGGGAAAAGAAATCTCAGAGAAATCTCTCTCTCCGTTTTAGTGGCCCTGCAAATAGCACACACTTGACTTTTTACTGCAAACACACTTTCCTGTTGCAAATCTGTTGCCTAAGGTTAGAAAGTTAATAAATCAAATGTGAATGATGCATTAAGAAGTAGCGCACTTTTAAGATAAATTTTGCAAGAAAATCACACAAGGAAGATAACCTGACAAGTTTGGTAATACTTTTTTTTTTTTCCTTTTTCCTCAAAGCATACGGGGGGGGGAGCATACATGTTTTAAAGTGAATTTATTGCATGTGAAAATAGCTCTTTTTAACCTCTGGGCAAAAATACTTCACATGTGGGATATATACAGCACAGAGCTATTGCAATGAAAATCCATTATGCAAGGCTTTTTAACTGTGTAAGTCTGAATATCAGAGAACTCTGAGTAATGGGGTATGCTTTATGAGTTTGATTCCAGATGCTGTTCAGTTGTATGTAGTTGTGCCAATTAATCATACCTGAATAGCAGGAATGTTCATTGTGATTTTTTTTATAATGTTGGCAACTACTTGTCAAAAAGAGACTTGAAACAAGCTTGTTGAATATCAGGCATACTGTTATAACACCTTTCTGTTGCTGTCAGCCTGGATTTAGCTTTATATTAGAGTGTCAGGAGGAAAAGACACAATAACCCATGAAAAGCTACCATATCTTTATTTTTTTCTGCTCAAATTTTATTCTCTGTTCACCAGGACAATTTCTCTATTGCTTTCCTGAAATTATTTTTCTGTACCAACTTTTCTCTTTGCCATTCAACAAACAATTTTTGTTTCAAGGGAAAGGTTGCTTTGCTATGAAAGGCAACAGGACAGCTGGTGATTAATGAATGTACTGAAACTGCCTTAGGAGGACGATTCACGTGCCTAACATGCTCTATTCCTCTATATGACAACTACATGTCCCTATCACCTGTTGATATTCTAAAATAAAAGTTAGATGACAGATCCTTCTCCTACAACTACAGCAGTCTATTCATTGAATCTATCCTCTCTGTGATAGGTGAGGCATACACAAGGTCAAGCAGCTTGTCTGGGTACCTCACATACATTGTATGAATGAATTAGAAATTACTGTTCTTAGAATAACAACATGCCTCAAGTTGTTGATTTAAAATTTAACAGTATTTTCTACTCCAGTATTTTAATGCTAATCATTTGCAAACTTTCCATTTGAAGCTATTTACTAATGCTTACCAAACCTGTCTGTTGTAACATTGCTAATTAATTGTTACCTTAGTAAGACTCTTGTTCTCTCAAAAAAACCCCCTTAGTTATTTCCCCAAGTAGACACACTTGTGTCTACACTAAAGACAGTCTGCAGGGTCAGGGGTGGTTTTAGGAGTTGTTTGTAGCCCTCCATCTATTTACCTTCTTGCACCCAACCTCTTTCTTTGGTCCTCTGAGACCTCTCTCCTGCTACTCCATGCTCAGCTCACAATTTACTCCCCACCATCCTCTCATTCCAACTCCTCCTTCTTCCTATTCTTCCAGCCAAATTTTAAGAATATTTCCAATCCCTTCTTCAACAGTTCTTCTTCTCTAGTTCCTTGCAGAATTCACCCTGTCTTGTCTTCCTCTATGAACTACAGAATTTCACTATTTCACTTGAAAACACTGAGGAAATGGCACACTGTCCCTCCTGTGGTTTCTTTTCTTTGCTCTAATTCCCTACATGGACCTTTGCTTTCAACACGCCTTTCTTGTTTACACTCTCACCATCTGGAACTGTAACTCAGGACTCTCTTTTTCTTAGTTTCCTTTCCTTAGTAACTAGTCCTTTTCTGTTCTCCTTTGGAACTTCCCTTCCTTCTGGTCAAAGTCTCATTCTCTTATTCTTGCTCCTGCCTTTTCTTTTGCAGGAAGAGCTCATTCTCTCCCACAGCACCACCACCTCTAACTCTAAGCACAGTCAAAGCAGAATGTATAGCCTTCTCTGTAGGCCTCCTTCCATGTCACTGTCAACAATTTCATGGTTCTTTGTCACCAAGTGTCATTAATTTAGTGCTGTCTCTGCCAACTTCTCCTTTTTCATTATCCGTCTCCTGTCACTTTATCTTTTAGCTTAATAGTAAATCTAAAGGTCATTCCTTTCCTTCTGAATTCCTACTGTTCAAAATCTTGGCCTGTGCCATGGGTACCTCTGCACTTTTACTACTCTTAAAGTTACCATTTCATGACCTTCAGAAATCTCTGTCTTTTGAGATGTTTGTCTTTCCTCTCCTCTTGAATTATTTCATCGATTTTCAGCCTACTTCCAGTATTGCACATTAGGATAGCCCACAAATATCAAGGCTTTAATAAATAAACTCTGCAGCACTGCATAAACACCATATGGGCCCTTTTACTGGTGGTGCTGTATGGCCCTTAAAAGATACTTCTTCCTCAGGCCCATCAGAAACTTAATGGTGACCATGCATGAAAATATCCACTGTATGTTCAAAATAGATGGATGGCAGCGATGGAGTTGTATCACTCCTACTCCAACACTTAACACGTGGTGTTATTTCTCTGTAGATTTTATTTTAATAAGTTTAGATTCAGTTTGCATGCTTTCCATTTAACACTTTTCTCTTACAAAGCAAGCAGCTAAACACTATGAGGGACATTGTCATGGAGATTATCCAGATAAAGACAGAAACAGGTGTTCAGATAAATAGGAGTCTTAAACTGTTCTGGTAGATTTTGTCATCTCTAGAATATTAAATAAATTAAAATCTTAAAGACTCATTGCTCACTTCAGATATGGCAGTTTACAGGTACACACACCTTTCTTAGGTATAAAAAACCCAAATACCTGTGAATGAAACATGTCATCTTTGTTTAGGCATAGGAGCTACTTACTACTACTTTTTATTTTCTTTCTTTTTTTCTTTTTTTTTTTTTTTTTTGTGTGTGGATGTAGTAGTCCAGGGCTTAAACCAGCAAAAAACACTGTGTGTGCATAGGTCTCATGTTTAATGAGAGAAAGGATGAGCCCAATATGTCTTGACTTTAAGGAAATGCTGAGCAAACACTTTTCTTAAATTTGGTCCCTTGCAAGTGACTTGAGTTAGCCTCTGATTACCAGAGAAATCCAAATCACTATTCACTTAAACTCTACTTCTCATCTGTAAGACAAACATATCTGACTATTCTGCTATTGCTCTTCTGTAAGTTACCTTTTTCTTCCTTCCTTTTTTCAAGATTGCATCTTTTCAAAAACAGCAAGTAGAAGAAAGCTGAGAGCTGTTCGTACATGGTATCCTCACAGATTAGATTGCTTATGTCAGTTTTATTTTTACTTAAAAAAATAAGAAATTAAGATTTAGTTTTCTGAAAATGTAGCAGAAGGGAGAAGAATAAAAGAGCAGATGGATAGAAAAAAAATCCAAAAAAGGAACAAAAAAACTTTGTGGGTGAATCCCAATCTGTCATTTTTTAAGTATCACATGACCAAGTGTAAAATATAATTTCAAATATGACTCATTAAAATGTTACCTGAAACACAGAGCCAGCTTCCTAGTAGGTCTCATCCAATGCCCGCTTAGATCAATGGCAAGATTCTATTCACTTAGAGTTGACTAAAATAATCAAATAGTTAAAATATTCAAACTAGGTATTTCCCTATTGCTTTAAGTATTTAATTACTATTTTTCTTCCAAAATTAAAGCCATTTTCTTGCTATTTCAACTATACAATGTATTTTACACAAAACTGGCAGGTCAGTGTGAGATTCAGAAGAGCATATATATTGATTCTTCTCTAATATAATTCGACAGCTTTTTATTGTTACCATCTTGCTTTATCATTACTTCTGTTTGATGGCTTTTCTGCTTTTGTTTTTTTACTGTATTATGCTAGTTATGTTTGGTAATCTTCAATTATAACCAACAATTTATTCAGTGTTTCCTGGAAAAATGCACAGCATAATTATATCAAGTCAGAAAAACAAATTTTGAAGGGGTTTTTTTTTCTCCAAAATGAAATTTTGGGATTCAGTAAGTTAACCTACATTTTTACCAAAGATATAGTAAATTATATGGAGGTTAGCTGCACCTACGCAAAAGGAAATAGAAGCTTATGAAAAATTGTCTTAAACTACAGCATTCGGTGTAAACAGATGAATTTACACAATCTGTGTATGGAGTCTTACTTACTGATTAACATTTCATAAGAAGTTTCAGAAATCGAATGTTCTGAGTTCTAAGATAGAAATGTCAACGTCACGTCAAAAATCACAAGTTCCTGTTTTCCCTCTGAAAATTGTTTTGTTCAAGAAAGTAATTATATTTTATATTTCCTTTATTGTTCTTTAAGTAGAAAATCTATTGAATTTTTCCAAGGAAAATGCATTCATCAGCCCAAAGAATAGGTTTGGTTTTGTTTGAATTCTGGTATTGCTTGGGTTTTCTGACCCAAATAAAACAGAACATCTGAAATTTCATAAGTCTTTGTTGCCTTAAATTTATTTCCTGTACAACTACAGTCACCATGCAAGACATTATGCTGCCTTTTGTATCACATTGACCTGGTGGGATGTGATTTATATTCTGTGTCCTCTCTTTTGGGAGCTGTATTCTTCTCATATTTCTCTGTCCTAACTTCATTGTCATGATTGCTTTCTGAATAACTATATGGGGATGATAATATGATTCTTAGTTGTTTAACAGCCTCCCACAGAGTTCAGCAGTAAAAATGGCAAAAATAAGGGCATCTTCACTGAAAATACTAAGAAAAGTTTTTTATAAGAAGCATCAGATGAATTAGAATAGCCTGCAGTTTCAGAAGATACTGTATTTGTCCTTCAAACATGGAAGACTTTCTTCCCAAGTGTTAAGCTAAAAATGAGTACATTTTACACGTAAGATCCTTTTTTCTTTTTAATTGGCCACGAAAGAGATCTCTCTAAGCAATCTGAATTCTCTGACCCCATTCAGACTGATCTGTTTTTTTTCTTATTTCCATCTCCTAAAGCTGCTTTCTCTAAGACAAACAAAATGTCCATATTATGGATATTTGGAGGAGAAATGAAGCCTGAAATTTAGCACATTTCTCTAAAACAATTATAAACCTGAAGTGTATATAACTATTAACCCTGAGAAAATAACATCTGGACATATTGCAGTTGCTGGATCTAAAAATCCAGCTTCAAAATGAAGCCAGTGAAATGCCTTCTGTATTTCCTGTGATGTGATACTAACATGATGCCTCAGAACTTGAATCACACAATTCCCTCAAAAAATATTATGTCTGCTATAGAAAAAACCTTGCAGGTAAAATTCATCTCCAGTCAATGAAAGTCTGGCACTCAGTCTGCAATTCACATGCGCCTATTCTGCAAAGGCAATCCAGGTATGAACTACATTTTGAGAAACTAGTGGACTTTACTGCCAAGTCACGGCAAAGTAAGCAGCAAAATTCTTGAGACACTATAACCTTCAAATATTTAGACCTTTACTTCACCAGAATGAAGTTGTTGCTAATTTTAGTCTCCAGTGAGATTACCTGTAGTCTGTGTGTATACCTCTATATACCTGTGATACATACATCTTTGATTCCTTGATTATTTGACCTCTTGCCTGTTTCCTTCAGCAAAATTGTAGAATGTTTCTTCAGCTTAGGAGATGTGAAGGAAGAAAAGTGCTCAATTTCATGTTCTGTTACCACCCTTGCCACTTACTCCTTTCCTTCCATCCCTAATCCTCGCAACTTCCTCTTGCCACCCCCAGCTGTCACCACAGTTTGCTTTGTCACCTCCTAATCCCCTCCAGAGAAGGATATGATGAGTGTGGAGTAAGTGCCAAAGCTGCTCTCCAGGGCCCTGTGCAGCAGACTCACTCACAACAGTTTACACAGCATGAAGAAGGTTGGCTGAGTCCTATGCTATGTGGAAGGTAAATCCATATACACATCTACCTAGCAATGTAAACATACATATCTGGGTAGGACTGGCAAGTTAAGATATTACATGTTCAGAGAAATGACCTGAAAACTTTATTTGACAGGTGCCATATAGTGCAATAGAGTTTAAATAAAAGTCTGACAGTCCAAATAACTACTGCAGTAGTAATCCACAAAGGCCAAATGATAAAACTTATTTTGTCTCCACTTGTGTGTTTAAAAAACAAACAAATAAAAAACAACCAAAAAAACCCCCAGAAAAACATGAGAAACAATTGTTACAAAGGAGGTACAGACAGCAACTACCACAATGAAGCTTACACACAGGCTGGAGGAAGCTGTAGCAAAGCCTCACAAAGAAGCATACAGTGTGGCAAACAAAAGCAGCTGCCCAGGATTATAATGTGGGCAGTAGCTACTTCATACAAAGTCGTTGGGCTCAGCCTGATGGAACAGAGGGGCCCTTAGTTTCCTTACTTTTGCAACCTGCAGTGGAGGGAGCAGCAGCCCTGAAAGGAGGAGAGGCCCAAGCCTTGGGCTTTGATTTGAGCTTGCTATTACCTGCACTACAGAGAAAGAGCTGCTGCCAGAGGCCTGGCAACGCAGAGGTGTTTAGGACATGAGGCTATGCTTAAACTGCACTTCCAGGTCTACCAGTTTCAGTTTGAACTAGCTGAACTCTTTCATGTTGTGGTGTATGAGTGATAAATTTGCAGTCAATGTATACGCAATATGGAAAACATGTACATGTGTTCAGCATGGAGTCTTTTACTAGTGTAGATTTGGGATCTCCCTGCAGAAGCAGCAAAATCATTAAATATTCGGATGCATGTCCTCACTGAATCATCTATTTGGTTACTACTGGCTTTCAGGAAAGTCATATAGGCAGTTTTTAGTTTACAGATGCAGTAGCTGTTTGATTTATGTTTGGAACTAGATAGTTATTTATCAACATGTAGTTCACTGCTCTCCCTACTGCTCTCAACAATGCAATTTCTTGCCAACTATCATTTAAATGTATCAGTACTGACCAATCAACACTTGATTTGCTTATTACCAGATAAACCAGTGGTACAGATTTGTGTATGAATTAGATGTAAACACAAAATCACTTACCTGCCAACCATGTAAAATAGGCTCGTGCTGACTGTTGGCAGACAGCAGTAGATACATTGTCAAGTTAGGATGCTGTTTCATGACTAGTGTGACAACCTGCCATCTCTGTAAGGGAGGGTCTCTGCTCATGTCACCCTTACAAAGGGGTGATTTCCAGATGAGTTTGACTAGGAATTTGCTCTAATTGAAGACTATTTATATTCTTTCCTTTGGAGAGAGAGTTTTCAATTGAATCAGTTTGTTGATCAACCTCATCTTAATCGTTGTGATTATCACAGCTAATGCAAAGGCATAGCAGGAGCAAACACTCCGGGATAGTGGAAAAGGCAGGACCTGAGTGCAACTGCTGTGTTTGACTGACTCAGAGTGATTATTAACTATCTCTTTGAATTGGTGTAAAAGACAGCATAAATTTGCTGCCACAAAGTTAATGGACCAATTCTTCAGTTGCCCAGATAATGAAAATAATGGGACAAAAGGGTGGGTGGGGAGGCAACAACCAAAAACTCTAGTCTAGGACTGTACAGCGTGATGTTCATGGAATTGCATTCATAAATGTGATTATAGGTATTTTGGTTTATGTTGCTATTGAGTCTTTTTAAAAAAAATGGTGTTATCCATAACTATGTTTAAAACTAAACCTTGATTTAGCATAATAACTCTTGTGCATTCATTACCAGTGAGACTTTTGCTGGCTATACATACTTCCATCACTGGTCCTTAGCTAGTGAGCCGTTCAGGAAAGGCCTTCTACTGATCCTGTAAAACATCTATGCTATTCGTAATACAGTAATAATAGTTGTCATAGTTCTATTACACATTCATTCAGAATTTTTGCAACCAGCAAATTTATATATTTACAAACAGCATTTCAAAAATAAATTAGTTGGTTCATCTTTATCTCCTTCAAATCTGGGCAAATGTTATTATCTTATTTTCAAAATTAATTCCCTAAACTGAGACAATATTTTTATAGGCCAAATCCCTAAACAGTGTTCTTAAAGTGCTAAAATACTTCCAAGTGGATTATGAAAAAATCATATATCTGTCACTATTTGGATGTTAGAGCTCCTACAGGAGTAGTTTAAGCAGAACATATCACTTGTTTACTTGATCATGCTAATAATCACCCAGTCAAAGCCCATTTCACACACACAAGTTACTTCTGTCTAAAATAGTACAGATGTTTCTCCACAACCTTTCCTTAATCACACTGCCTGTATTAGGCTGTCTAAATAACATTTTGTAAATGTTAGCTAATACAAAAGTTCCAGAGCACATTTTAGCACTTCAGAACACAGCATCAGGAGCACTTTGGTATTATTAGGAAAATGCTGATGATTTGTTTCAATAACTATATTGATGGTAAGAACAAAAGGGAAAGAATATGGGAATATACATGGGAATGGGAAGAGTGTTGATGGAGGGGAAAGTGGAAAAGAGGGTATACCAGAATAAGGCTATATTAGAATAAGCAACAGTGTGTACTTGCTCTGCTTCTTACCACTTACCACTGTCTGCTAAATAACTGACCAAACAGACCAGTTCAATCTGCTA
This sequence comes from Mycteria americana, assembly GCF_035582795.1. Taxonomy (NCBI): domain Eukaryota; kingdom Metazoa; phylum Chordata; class Aves; order Ciconiiformes; family Ciconiidae; genus Mycteria; species Mycteria americana. The sequence goes on from NC_134371.1 coordinate 43,998,966, forward strand.
AATAACAGACTAAATAGTCTGCCTCAGTGCAGACAATCTTAAATTTTAAAAGAAACGTAATTGAGCAAAGACAAATATGACTGGCAAAAAATTAATATTGTGAGAGCTTTTCACCCTTTTAATAATAGGAGTTAGAAAACTTACAGTCTTAACTTTCAGCTATATAAATTCACAGTCAACTGAAACAGCATTATACACTGCTAGCTTACTAAAATAAAGCATGATATAGTTCCCTATTTCAATTTGTAGTGTTCATAAAATCAAAATTGATCCTTTTACAGGCATAGTCAGAACTGTGTTTGAAAGAAGTACAAGTAAGAAAATGCATAAACACAGTATTCCCAAAAGAAGGCTATTCTGAGTCATCTTTTATGCACCAAACTGATTCTGGAGAGGTACTAGTTGCCAGCAGTCAAGAACTGAATCCCCTGTCCTACTCTACTGCACAAATACATATCTACACATGAAGGTTATCAAGCCACTGTTCTGTCTAGAGGAAGGCTGTGTTCCATTTACTGCTGTAACCTTGTCTATTTTTCCTTCAATCATTCTTCTATTTTCATGTTTGCTGTCTTCAAATGTTATTCTCTCTAAAAGCGCCTCTCAAGTATCAGTCTTTCGTATGTCTTCAGGACTAGGGGTAGTTCAGTACCCAGAATTCTTCACTGTTTGATTCATATTTGATCTATACATCCTGGTCCTGTGCTCCATCTACTTGCTGCACATTGCTTGACTTCTGCCACATTCTTTTTGAAATGGGAATCATATGCTCCTCCATTTCCCTACAGTGCTTTTCTACATGGTCTGACCTAGATTCAAGGTCTCTGGATTGTATCAAAATACAATTAATAATAAAAATACGAGGCAAGTATGTATGAAGTTCAAAATCAGATTTTTTGTATATCACAATGCTTTCCTTCCAATGCTCTTTTGTTCCTCCCACTTTTCTCTTTATGAACTCCTAAGAATGCTTTGTCGTAAAAAAATTAATATAGAAGAGTCTCAAGTATCCAATTCTATAGCCACTTAAGTTGGAGAGCACCTTAATATTTTAAATGGACAGGAGATAATGCTCAGTGTGGAGTGATTTCAGTTTCTGTGGAGTTGCATAAACCTTGTTCTTAGCACAAAAATGTCCACACAATTCCTAATTGGATGTGAACAACACGCATGGGTATAGTAATCTCAGATATATGGTTAATGTTATTAAATGAATATCATAATTCTGCTTAGTTTTATAAATTCCGATTGTCGTACTCCTAACAGCGCTAAAATGTTAGGAGTTTCCGGGCACAGAGACTAGGCTACAATGCCAGATACTGAATTGACATATTTTGTAACCACAGTATTAGAGATAAGAGTAAAGAGTTAAAAATAGCAGCTATATAAAATCATGGCAAAAGGCAAACAAAAATATTCTTATAATGGACATTAGGAATGATAAAAATATAAGTACTGGTTAGAATGTCAACAAGAGATGAAGAAGAATAAATAGCACCCATGTCGAGACCTACAAGTTGGATTTAGCCTGGGAACAAACTAAGAATGAAGCAAATGACAGATATAAATAGAGTATGAGCTGTAGCACTCTGCTCCATTATGAGATAATTGGAAGAGATAGATAAGGCGGAAGTCTGAAGTGAACATCATGTACTTAAATTTTTATAAGGCATTTGAAAGGGTTCTCTGGACATTGACACCAAAGGTAAAAAATCAAATGCTTATAATAAGGAAAAGAAGTAAATAACTCAAAAAGTAAATAAACAGCGTTGATATAACACAAAGTGAGTGCCTATCCTCACAGAAGACATCTTCTTTTGGAAAGAACGTACAGTAAAAATGCTTTTATGGCTACAGAAACATACCATCCTTTTTTTACATTTTTAATATAATAAATTAGTTTGAAAGTCAAAGAGGAAAAGAACCTACTGAATAAGAAGGTAACTTAACTTGAAAAATAAAATAGTACAAAATCCTTTTTCATAAAGGAACATACAATGTTCCTTTAGATAGAACAGAGAGAATCCTAATAGAATAAGCCAGATAACTTCTTATAGACATAGCAAAGCAGAGGCTGGTTGCACCTATAAAGCAGAAGCAGACTAAGCAAGACAAAATTAATCTTTATTTGCCTTGAACCCAGACAATAAGAACACTAAAATAACCAACACCAATAAATAGATATTTTGCAACTCGTATACATATATTCAGTTGCAACACAAAGGAACTATAAATCTATATACTTCAACTCTCTTCCTGTGGTGTGAATATATTGATCATTCAGGTAAAAATGTGTTTTTCAGCATTTATTAAACAGACTCTGACTTGGGTACATCTGGTCACAAAGGAGATGATAAAAATCCTTTGTGGTCAAATGGGACAGACATACACTTCAGGTATAGAATAAGCTACTTTAGCAAAGGGGAAGGAAAACAGTTGGAATAGGCTGTCAGAACACTGTGTATTCCTAGGTAATGTAGCTGCAGAGTAAAATTACTAATGATTACCTCTTATTTTTCTGCTGTCTATATTGCTTTGGTAAAATAATACACAGCTGACATGCAAGTGATAATATAAATGTACTCATGTCTGCTTTATGAATTATATTTATACACCAGTACTGTCTAAGGCAAGCAAAGTACTTGATATGCCCATAGGTGGAGGTAAAAGCAATCAACAGATGGCCAAACAAATACTTCAGTTAAACAAAAAAACACAGGTTAAACATCAGTTGTTCAGTTCATCTGAATAAAGTTTCCTTAAGACGCTGATTCTGTAAATATTTCTAGACTGGCACATTATCTTTTTTTTTCTTTTTTCTTTTTTTTTTTTTACCAGAACATTAATAATTCCAGTACACAGGACATCGCTTTGCTAGGTACTGAGACAAACAGAACACACAGAAAAAAATTAGCCTTTCCTATTAAGAATTTATGACTAAGTGTATAAAAGAAGATAAATTTCATTACATTAACTGTTACAATAAACAGTGGTCTTAGCATGGTAAGTATTAAGAAGGGTATGAATGGGAATGAAAAAGTAAATACTCAATTATTATTATTTTATAAAAGATCCATATACATTTCCCACATATGCAGACATATATCCTGCACCATTAAATGAGATTTTTGCTGTTTATCTCGCTGTGGGCTAAGATTCCATCTTCATATCTCATAAGACAAGAGCAGATGTAACAACTTTGATTTGTGCTCACTTTTCAGTCTTCATCCTTTTATTACAAGGAAATTAGTCTATTTTGGTAACTTTTCAATCAAGTTTTCTAATATTCTACTGCATTCACTCTTTTCTAGGATTTTTTTGTAATGAAAATGTAGGGTATATTTTTTTTAATAAGGAAAAGGAAAAGAAATACAAACAGTTTCCAAGCTTATCTGATTCAGAAAACCAGAGAGTTCCAAGGCCTTTTTTTTTTCCTTTTCTAATAGCTCAGACAAACTGTATGTATCCATCTTCCCCTCCTGGTACCTCTGTGACTGAACTGAAAGGTCTGAAATTGCATTGTTACAGTTGGATGTCTGAGAAATTACCTGAAAGACAACAGAAAGCTTCTGACTTGCAGTTTACCACCTCCACTGGAAGAGCAGAAAGACTATGTTTATTTCGCTTCCTACATGTTAAACATGCTATCATCTAATCTACCCACCTAATGATAGGTAGGTAAGAGAAAACATGGCATTCTGTTGCATGTCTTTGAGGTCCTGATTCAAATCCCCTCTGTAGCGTGGACTTCTTGTATTGTCTGTGGTCACTTGCTTATTTCAGCATTCTACTCTCCAACTCTAAAATGTTACCACAAAAACTACAAATAGATAAAAGTTATAAAATCATGCTTTCATACCTCAGAGTGTTGTGAAATATACGTTATAATCACTAATCTGAAGGAAACAGTCTCAGTTAAAATGACTGAGTGTAACATGTCTTGTCTTTGAAATGGTCCAGATTCTTATCATTAATGAAGCCATGAAATAATGACTGGTTTGGGGAAATTTGTTGAGAAAGCTGTAGCCTGAATTCGGTCTAGACTCAGAAGTTAAATAAACTGGTCTACCCAGAGTTTTTGGGTTTGTTTTTCTCAGAATCTTTTTTTTTTCAATTCTGCACAGTTGAAAAGAAAATTAATATAATAACTTTATTCCAGTTGACTGTGTTGAACTATTTCTCCACTGGAAATGGAGAAGTATATCTCAGATATATTCAAATATAATGTTAAAAAGTGTCCCTATGCCATTTATGGAGTCAGTTTATTTCAGTATTTTAGCATTTATCCACCAGTCCTACTTATGCTACCATATGCTGGGTGAGATGATCAAATACCAATGGGAAATTTTCTTCTATACCACTCTGGATTTTTCTCTGTGATGCCTTTGAAAATCACCAAACTTTAAATGAATTTACTGAATTAACTTTAAACACATATGACTACAATTTTGGTTTTATTCTGAATATCAACTTGACACTGTAATGTTATTTTTTATGCTTACCTGTATAACATTTTATCAAAATGTCAGTCAGACTTCAGAGTTAAGATTTAAATCTTCTGTGTATGGTTAGAGAGCTATGTAGTAATTTATGTGAGCTTTTGTTGTAATGTTAATGAGAGCAAAACTTCCTCTTAGCTACCTAAATGCCACCTACTTTAAATGCTAGCTTATCTCTGATGCCAGATATTTACATTCTGATATAAAGCTTTACACACAGAAAATCGTTAAAAGTTTCAGTTCATTATTTGACACTGTAATCTTCAGCCTGGAGTACTTTCCAAGTTAAAATAAATGAAATTAAAAGAAATACTGGACATGCTTTGCTTCATAATATAACTAAATTTCCCATAGTCCTGATAGTCCATATTAGCCAGTTTACATTCTCTTAGACAAGGGGCAAGAGTACTTGAAATGGGACCTGATGCTAAGGTTTACAAGAAAACCAAGTGCTAAAATATCCAGTTATCATCTTCATATCTGCTCATTGTTTAGCATTGGACTTGTAGAGCAGTTATATTTTCAAAAGTGCCCAAAGCATCTCCATTCTTAAAATACTGAATAATAACAAATTAATAGATTATTTTCAATATTTTGACAGATACATGACTTATCTGTGAACTTCTTAATCTTCCAGAATATTTTTAGATTGTCAAACACTGGTCACTAAGATGCCACATGAAATATTCTATTTAGGACCTAACAGTATGCACTGATAGCACCACCATTTAAAATATATTATGTCATATAAAAAAGAGGGGTTCACTGGCATAATGCTCCATGAACCTCAATATAGAGTAGCACAGAATTGGGCCAGTAATTATTAGTTGTACACACATCCCAACTTTGTAGGGGGTAAAAATGTAAACATACATGTCATTTATCAAACTAAGACTTAAAATAGAATAATAAACTATTATTTCACATTTGATAATGAAAAAATCAGCATATTAATTCACAGGACATGTTTAGATTAGCTGTGTTTATTTTTTACCCATTATGGCTATATTTATTCTAACGATAAGGGGAATTAAAGCTAGCTTTGAGTTTTCCCTATATTCAAAAATCTGTGCAGTTATATCTGGTGCCTTAACAAGTTACATCGGGTCAAGGTGCAATAAGTAAAGTTGTTCATAAAGCTTGATACTGCATTGCCTGGTATGCTTTCTCTTCAATGGAAAAAAACCTCTTCTACACAGATTAAGACCCATAAATATTCCCATTGAAATAAACAGGACTACTTGTAGTAGAAGGTGATATTTAATGTAAAAAGATGAAAATCTCTCTGCAAGTTACTTAAAAAGAAGCTGTGGGTTGTGTGTGTGTGTGTGTCCCAGTTCTCCACAACTGTCAGAACACTTTTTGGCTAACTTTCTTCATGCAGATTTACTGTTTTTACAGTATTTTGATGAATGCTTAATGATACACAGGGAATGAAACTCTGGCCAAAACAATATTATACAATACTGATGTAGTATTCTACAGTCTTGCTGCACAGATCAGAATTTGTACAAATCCACTTAAACTAGCATGGCAATCTGATCGATAAAACATTGGTGTTTTGCTTCCACAGTATATAGTCTCAACAATAAATCTGTTGGAGGTGAAGGAGTGATTATGAGAAGAGGGGAGCATGGCAAATAAGGAATAGAGTTAGTGTTTTTTCCATTTGTGCATAATTTTAAGGAACAATGCCTTTTACAGGTTATCTACATTAGGTTTTACAATATGGAATAAATGCTGAAATCTTTTTTTTGTCCTATGATCTAAAGTGAAAATTGATATAGAACTTTTTGGAGGGTGAATCTTTACTTGATCAGAAAAGCAGAAAAGTACTTGAAAAAGATTTTTCAGCTTTGAAGAGATTAGACTTCCAATTAAAATCAAGCTTTGTGCTAATTCTTATCAAACCACTATTCAGTATAATAGTTTAGCCTTTCTTCAGTTTCTTTTGAGGGAAGGATTAAAATAGCCTCTTCAGAGTTACTGAAAGTCATTATGGAAATTTACTGACCAAGTTGTGTGGTAAATGCGCATAGTCCTTTTCATCTAAAATAAATATCTAGCTAATTCTGATCATTCCTCACCTTCATATGAACTCTATTTATGAGGAACCCCCACACACAACAACACACAATGAAGTCTAGTTTTTATAGCTCTTTCTTGACTCTAGTCATAGCCAGCAGTATTCCAAAAGGAGAAATATCACTAGTTAATAATAGTATTCTGAAAGATAATTATACTAGATTTACTATTTTCAGAATTTTTTCGGATTGCATTCCAAGAATGTGTACTGATCATTGTCACAAAACACACTGAAGCATGGAATAACATTTACATCAGATCATTTAAACAAAATCTTTCTGGTGCAAACATTTATTTCTTCTGCAAGGTACGTTTTTCCTTCTACTGATAGAAGTAATATTAAATTAGGTAGGATGCAAGAATATGACATCCAAAGCAATAAATAAAGTTAGTTTAAATGTTTCATTCATTTTTTTCTGTACTCTGCTCAATTCCCCACTTCCCTACAGCTTCACTTAGCAATATTTGTTTATTACAGGGTAAGAAATTATAGGAACCATGCCTGATCTGAAAGGAAAAAAAATTGTAAAAAGTTAAATTAAATTTGTCATGAACTTCCCACAGATACTTTAACAAGCCTAGAAAGAACTTCTCTGAGATTCCATATATAGCTGAAGTGTTAAAAAGTAAAAAAGAAAAAAAAAAGTGATACTGCAGATGCTTTTTACACATGCCCAGGACCAGGGTAACTTTACAAAAAGGAGTGTCTTTTTTAAAGTTACATATTCAAACAGTCCAGACTTGCAATCTGGAAACACATTATACAATACCCTAAAAGCTGCCATTAGAATGCCAACAACTCTGAGAAGTAAATATGGAGCTGAATCTGAGACGATCACAACTTCCCTGAAATTATGGGACCTGTGTACTCGTTCAGTCTCCCACAATCATGTGTTTAACAGTTACACAAAGGACAAAGGTGAATATTTAACAGATAAATACAAAGAGGAGTAGTATTCAGGCAAAGACTCGCAAAAAGGCATAAAACAAAAGCCCAGTACTGACGGTAGGTGTCTTGGTTGACGTTTCCCACAGAGGAAAGGTTGTCAGAGACTCCATTTACTCTACCAAATCAACAGAAGAGTGCTGATGACGTTTTCTGCTGATGATGCTTCCTAAAAGAATTTTGCATTGATACATATCTATCTTCATTCTCTAGTATTTAAAGGTGCTTTGGCTCCAATGTTGTCATCCAGGTGGAGGATAAAATACATAGGATTTCTGAAGTAATACTTGCAGCTTAACATACATATACACTATAATATATCTAACAGTGGTGTGGAATTGCTTTCTTCCTTTCAAACACAGCTTGCTGCACAGTACAACCATAGTATATGATTATTGTTTTACATTAAAAATTTACAAAAATTTTAATACAAATTGTAAATGTCTCATTAAGGAGTGGCAATGATTCAAGAACTCTGAACACATAATAGAACAAGTATCTTAAAAGTCATTATTATCTCTAAAATGTCACCTGTCTGATACTGTTCTCTCCACAGCGAACGCGGTATATATAATTATGGACTTCATATAAATCTCAGTCTCCTTACTCAGAGTGAGCTATTACACTTCCTGATTAATCATAAGGCATGGTTTTAACTGTCTTTTCATTAGATTAAGAAAAATTTTAAATATCCATTTTCACAATATTTTAAAAGTTTAATTCTGTCATCTTTATTCATGTTAAATAGCACTTAACGTCTCAGTACTCTGTGAAGTAAAACGCTGCTCATCAGTAGTATGGTTGGTAGAATAGTGTGCCCAGTATTTAATTTTTCAAAATAATAACTTCAAACTTTCATAATGTGCCTTGTGTGTGTTTAGAAAATTATGTAGCAGGTGCCTTCAGAAAATTGGCCTGTTCAAAGTAAACACTGTTTTTTTTCCTTAAATGTGACTTCCCAAATGAATGCAGAAATTTCGGAGTTTGCTAGCTTTGGTGAGAGTCAAATTATTTAAGATCTCTTTAGCTAACTGTATTGGTGAGGTGGGTTAGAACAGGTATTGTTCTGTTATCTTGTTTTGAAGTCTTACATAGATCTTAAGGCTCATCAGACTTAGGTGGAATATATGGATACAATGAGGAGATATCTGTGTTTATGAACTGGACTGGACTGGCTGTATTGATATTAGGAAGTCTGATAACCAATCGTCAAATATCTAGGGCAATACAAGAAGGCATAGTAGTACTTCCAGCTCTTCCTTCCCTCCGTATGACCTTTTCTGTCACTGTAAAGTGGCACTGCCATCTTAGAAAGGAAAGGAATTTCTAAATGCTCAGTTCACCTTAGCCTGAAGTCAAGTAGCAGCAGGTTGCTAGACAACTCTACATCCCTGGTCATCTCTGCCTTGGAAGAAGACATTCACCTCATAATTTTAATAATGGTGATCTTCTAACAGCTCATTTTTGTCTGAAATTGAGAGCAAAGCCTGAGGTCTTCCACAACAGTCTCAGACTAGCCCATGCTATATGTCAGAAGACTGCCTGTTAGAGGCTCACCAGTTCCCCCGCTCCTACACCCTCAGAGATACTTCCTCTATACTCTAAAACACTTCTAGTAGCCAGCCTTGTTCTTCCCACCACACACAATACTCTGCCAACATCACACTAAAACCCCAACATTCTGAATGACCAGTTCAGCTAGTCACAAAGACATAAAAATAACATCACATGAGTTTTCATAAACAGTAACTGCCACAATTAATTGTATTAAATGAATTCATAATGTCAGCACAAATTTAACTTACTTTGTTGTTTTTTCCTGGACTCAGACTGTGATCTGTGAACTGCCAGACAAGAGGAAAAATGGGAAGCAAAAACTAATCAAGCCTTTAAAATTAATTCAGTGCATTTTTAATATTGTTTGTATCATTTTAGCTAAACTGTAATTTTCATGCAATCTGTGGTCAGTCTCGGTACAAAAGTAAATGATCATGTGGGTCACTGTTTGAATACAGTTTGTAAATTAATTCCTCAGTGTCAATGAGATACATGATATCTGGAACTACTCTTGTAAGAGATAAGCTTCACTTTTACGATACTCTTAGGTGGGTGAGAAATCTACTTAGATTTTGACAGTCTTTATAAAACCTGGTTGACTAATCAGCATCTGCACATTACAGAATATTTTGTTCCACTTTTTGTGTTTGTATTATCTTTTTTGAATGACTACTGAGAGAACAAAACAGTAATTAAAAACTGGACAATATCTACAAAAATGGCTTTTAAAAAGTTATTTAACTGATTAAACCCCTTTGAATAAGTGATCAAATGCTGGATTGTTGTACATAGTGAAAACATAGCTTCCTCACTTTTCAAAAGGATACATTCAGCTAAATATAGAGCCTAGCCTTTAGACCATCTCTGTTACAGCCGTCTGTCCTTGATGATGACAATTACAGGGCAATAGTGATAAGTGACCACTGCCCTTAGCTTCTTTTGAATTTGGTGTGAAGATGGGAAACTAAATCCCCTTCCAGAGTCAGGGAATGTTGTGAATTAACAGGTGCTGTCACATAAGGAACAAATATAACCACAGTTTTCCATTTGCAACTCAGCTTGTTGTTTTTCCCATCTGTATTTGTTTCAGATTTGGTTTGGTAACACTGCTTTTATCTGTGCTGCATTTTTCTCTAGTCACAAGGGGAAGGGAAAACAAAGTGAGAAAAACATAAAACCTCTAGAACATTTTTGGCTATTTAGAACAATAAAAGAGTGAAGCTATTTTATAGTGTTTACTCCTTATTAAATATTTTAACAATCACTATACTTTGAAGGAGCTCTGTAACTTAAAGCTACTTGAAGTATGGTAAATGCTATTAACTTTAACATCATAAAAAGCTAAAGGGCAAACTCTTTTCTTTGCAAAAAGCCAAAGTGGTTTGACTCAGGGTACAGAATCTAGGAGGCAGGGGCAGACTTTCCTGGCAGAGCTAATCCACAGTGAGGACTGTTGCTCACATCTTGTAATTGCCCCTGCCAGGCATATGATCCTTGTGCTAGCTGTTAGATATGCAGTTATTAATGGCTAAAGCTAGCAGGAGACTTGTAAGACCCAGGCAGAGGGGTAGGCAAAGTTTTCTTTTTGCAAACTCAGTAGATAACTTGCACTGATCTTAACCTAATGCTTTCCTTCCCCATCTACCGTAGTTTGATACCCGGCAAGTTAAGCACAACGACGTCAGACGTTGGTGGAAAGCAACCTGCTTTCCACCACAAAACTACAGCACTTCCTAATAAGTATCTCTGTAAGTGGAGGCAGGATTAATCCCTCAAGAGATACTTCTGAGTAAATAATAATATCACTGTTTTTATCTGTGAGTATAAACACTGTTTTTTGTCTCTTAATGACTGTTTCTGTTTTACTGCTACTTCCCACCAGGAAGCTGACTGCTAACATAATTAGCAGATGATTGCACGGGGGAGGCTGAAATCTTTAACAGCTGTTTTAAGGCATTCTGTACTAAATCTTCTGTGCTGCAGAACATTGACAGTTTTTGAATGGCATTCTCTCCAGTGACAGAGAGATTATGGGACCATGGTGTGCAGGCCTCTGGGAAGGACTTAACTTGCTCGTTTACTTGAAAAAACTATGAAGAATCCAATTTTAAAGCATTTAGGGGATTAGTACAAGTACTTGGGCATACTGTACATATCAGAATTCAGTACAAAAGGTCACCTTTAATTGTGAAGTCTAGAAACTGAATGTGTAGCGCTGAAATGGTTGGCAGATTTATTTTACAATAAAAGTATTTTGAAGCTTCAGACATTTCTGATGCTCCAAGTGATCCATTTCTTTGTTACAGGATAAAAGGGAGAATGTTACCATTTGTTATAGGAGAGTCATTCTGAGAGTAATGCATAGTGCAGCACAGAAGTTTACTGTTATAAAATAAATAATCATAATCATTGGCTGTGATAGAATAATAATCACAAAATTAAGAGAGAAATCATTTGGGAAAGAACTGCTTCAGCTCCCCATGGAGTATTGTAGTGTCTGCCAGATGTAAAGTAGCATGTATCAAGTTCTAGATGGAAAAATAAGAGCTTTAGAGTAATAAGTGTATAATTAAGTAATGGTTGAAGTACCAAGCACGTTTACAAACTGTGCGTCATATTGTCCCAGAGGAGGAAGACTACTTGTTCTGTGGGACTTTTAGCTGAGACACTCAAACCTTTTCTGCACTAGAAAACTTTTGCTGGGGCATACCACCAATCTTCCTCGGACAGATATAGTTATAACAGCACTGAAGTGTTCCTCCTCTCTTTTCATGTCCTTCCCCCAATTCCAGTGTGTGCTAGTTTAAATGGAATATAGAAACAATGCATTTTTGCTTCCATTGTTGTTGCAAGAATGATGCTAAAACAGAAAGTAGCATGATGCTGACAGAACTGACTTCTACAAAGCATTACTTCCTCTGCTTTCCACACAAGGAAATTGATTCCCACTTTTGTCTATAATATGGACCCAATCCTAAGATACATTTAGAAGGAAGATGAGTATGGAGATATATTAAGTTTACTTACCTGGGACTGTACTCCTAAACCTGCCACAAAAGCGTAAACTCAGACCTCTCGGTGTGGCCAATGCAGTGGTTTTACAAATGTTAATATTTTTCTTTAATGCTTTTTTAATTTAGGTGGTTTTGCACAGTGAGAGAGGGCTTGGCCTGTACATGCAGCAATTTTTTTCAGGGTTTAGGGCAACCCAAAACTTTCCAACTCCTGCTGTGCAGAGTCTCACTGCAGATATGAAAACACTTGCTCTCTTAGTGAATTAGACCATTAAGACCTTGAGCAGTTTCAATCAAAATCAAGCTTTTAAAATAGAATTTAGGCTTCTAAATCACTTTATTTTGAAAATTTACTTACAAGGACAAATCAAGATAAATTTGACAATATTTGCTTAAGTCCTTTTATTTTGTAGCCTCTGTTAAATAGAAGAACTCATAAAAGTTAACACGTTTTCTAAAATGAGGAGGCCAAATTGACTAAAGTATTTCTTGAAGGAAAGAGGAGGATTATTTTGAAGAAACCATAATAGAATTTTCTTTTGAGGAAATTATAATAGAATTTTTGTGCAAGTTGAATCTAGGCTCAGATATTTTAAATCACTTGATTCAGAAATGTGTGGGCTTGTTATCCCCTTTTAGTTTAACAATCTCAGGTGATTTCCAAAAGGAAAGGCAAAGAGAGGGCTTTACTCACTAATTCACACTGTGACAAATGACTGTTAAAGTGCCTTCTGAGATTTTAAAGTAGGGAGTTGTTCCTTGAAAGTCACCAGTCAACATGACAGCCAGCAGTATACAGTTGCCCAAGTGACATATGGAGGTGTTCTGTATTATCTGAGTCTCTTTGCTTTCCAGATAGGTGGTAATGTTCATTTATGCAGTAAGCACATCAGAAGGGAAAGCTGATTTTAATTTAATCCTTTAAGTATCCAGTGTAAGAATAGTTCTTGCACAAAGGTAAAATTTAGCTCTATAGTTTCATCATGAAAGTATATACTGTAGCAAAATTACTCAAATTTTCATCTCAATACAGGAGCAGGATTTAAAATGTAATTCCAGTACCCATTAATGTGTCTATATTGGCATTGGTACTGGTGTGTTCCTATACCAGTTATGTGTATACATATATACAGAAAAGAAAAAATTACAGAATTGTAAATATGTAAATTTTTGTTCCATAACTGTGAAACTGTAAACACTTATTGCAACAGCATATAGAAAAGTTACGAAATCTGATGCTTTGAGGGTGGGGGTTGGAAAATATATTGGGTTTCTATGTTCATTTTTTGTTCTTTCCATTCCATTTATTGTATGTGATTTTGAAGTGGCACAGGAATAGTGATTTTTTCCTAGAATGTATTAGCTCTTATACAATGCTAAACTTCAACAGGCAGTAGAATGAAATACTAGTTTAAAATAGATATTTATGATTGTCAAATGACTTGTTCATATGACAGACTGTATTAATTCAGCAATACAGCAGTGGAATGTGTACTTCATGGTCTCTTAATTAATATTGCTAGAAATATTCAGCATTGATAAAATTTAGCTTGGTGTGCAAGGTCCAAAGAAAGCCCAACATACTGCTTAATCTTACCTAAACGCAAACAGACTTAAAGTGCAAAAGGTATATAAAACAAAAAATACTATATACATTTTTATGAAGTCAATAAAATTAATCTCACTCTGCCTATTTTAAAAACATCCATATGTTTCTTTCTCTTTTTCTTTCTCTAAAATGTTGTGGGAAAAGAATTATTCCAATAAATCAAAGTTCTTTAACAGCAAGTATTTTTTTTTCCTTTTTTAAGGACTTGTGCTGGTTTTGGCTGGGATAGAGTTAATTTTCTTCACAGTAGCTAGTATGGGGCTATGTTTTGGATTTGTGCTGAAAACAGCATTGATAATACAGAGATGTTTTAGTTGTTGCTAAGTAGTGCTTATACTAAATCAAGGACTTTCCAGCTTCCCATGCTCTGCCAGGTGCAGAAGAAGCTGGGAGGGGACACAGCCAGGACAGCTGACCCCGACTGGCCAAAGGGCTATTCCATACCATATGGCGTCATGCTCAGCGTATAAAGCTGGGGAAGAAGAAGGAAGGGGGGGATGTTCGGAGTGATGGCATTCATCTTCCCAAGTAACTGTTAGGCATGATGGAGCCCTGCTTTCCTGAAGATGGCTGAACACCTGCCTGCCGATGGGAAGCAGTGAATGAATTCCTTGTTTTGCTTTGCTTGCGTGCGTGGCTTTTACTTTCCCTATTAAACTGTCTTTATCTCAACCCACGAGTTTTCTCACTTTTACTCTTCCGATTCTCTCCCCCATCCCACCAGGGGGGAGTGAGCGACCAGCTGTGTGGTGCTTAGTTGCTGGCTGGGATTAAACCACGACAGAACTCTGGGACAAAACACACTTATTGCCTTATGTATAAGGGCTATACTGCATATTTCAGGAAGGAAGACACCAAGCATAAGCAGGTCTGTGCTTTACAAATGGATCTCTCTGCAACACAGTCCACCGTATACACGTAATCTGAATGTGTGACTGTGCAGGAAATACAAGAGACCAGAACGAGAGAAACTAGCAGCACAAATGGGAGAAGCAGCAGGTAATGTTAAAGTGTAGAGGTTACCTTCACAATAACATGACTTTGACCCTCTGTGAGTACATCTGTTAGTAAGTTAAACTTGCTCAGGCACATCCCCAGGCACTGACACTGAATGGCATAAAACAGCCTACATATGCATCAGAAAACTATTTCAGCTTCCCAAATTGGGTGACTCCCTGCAACTTGTCTGCTTGGAGTGTTTCCTTGGACACTCAAACTGCCAAATCATTCCTAGGCACTGCAGTACTCAAGACAGTTTTGGCTAACTGGCTATGGCCAAAGCATGCAAAGGAAAATTTGAACAGTTCACTAGTAGTATAAGCAGTCACGCTTCAATCATGGGAAACATTCCTGGCTTGCTTGAATTTACTAAAACAAATGCAGCTTTTATATCTTTATAAGCTTCTAAAGAACAGACTAGACATCTGTACATAAAATGGTTTAAGAAATGTGAGGTAAATTGTGCTCTGCAAGATACTCAAGCACTAAATTTATATGACTGACCTTACTAAAAAAGCAGTGACATCGACAGAATGTAAATGCTTTTCCATTTTTAACTTAGAATTCTTTCTTTACATCTCTAGTATCCTGTGGTTTGGCTATTCTGAAGTACATGGTAACTACATATGTACACAAGAAAACTTTTTTTGGTGAACAACCTCTTCATTGTATCTTTCCAAAGCTTACATGGGTATCTAAAATAAATATCCTCTTTTCTTCCATCCTCTGAAACAAATTATTTACCAGCTTTAAACATGTCACATCTTCACTAGGTAGGGTATTTTCTACTTTTATTTGTGGTGCTCTTCAACACAGCTGGTAAGACTAAGGATTGATGATCAGTAGGTTTATGAAGTGTTTTATTACATAATTTACTGTTACAATCACAATTCAGTAAAACCTCAGTGAATTAACAAGTGAACAACTTGTGTTAATCACTGAGTTCCCCCTTTATTCCTGCTCCCTTCCCCACCAGCCAAACTGAAAGACAAATTGCATTATGATGGTCAAGAAACATCTCAGAATATCCAGCAAATCAAAACAGTTTATTTCAGTTTCAGATACTTTCAATAGTGAAAGCAAAATGTGAGATTCACAAAGGGATATTAGTGATATTTAAAAATTAGTGAAAAAGTCAATGACACAATCTTCTCTTTACCCTCAGCCCAGTGACTGGGATATTTACATGGCCAGAATAAACCTGTTACACTACCCTACCTGCCACAGAAATCACCCACTTGACACACACGCACACGCTCTAGCTACTGGGCTGATCTTTTACATGCTGTCCTGTGGAAGCTGTTCAGATTGATCCAGGCAATATTTAAATATTTTATATAGTGACAGGAAAACAGGTGAGTTTTTACTCAGAGTTACCTGAGTAAATGAATATTTAACTATTCCATATAAAATGTGTGTACTGTAAGCATCAAGCTTCATTTCCACAGTTTTCAAAGGGAAGCAGGTCCTTTAAAATCTAGCCCCTCAAAAACCAAAACTGGTTTGAACATCCAATTCTTTTCAGGAAAAAAATCACTCAGCAAATTCAAGAATGTTAATAAATTATTCAAAATAGTTTATTTACTGAATAAATGCATTTGCCAAAGATTCACCATGTTCTTCTGCACACAGCAACTTCTTTGATGAAAAATAATATACAATCCAATTTGGCGGTTTGTGGAATATGACAGCCCAGAACCCATCTGTTACTGAAGCCAACTGCAAGGTTGGCTAGGAATCTAAGCTATGCAGGTAGAATTATTTTTCTGGGAGAGAAATGCAAAAGCAGTGAGATGGATGTTTCTGTGTTGGGGAAGTATAGGTAAGAAATGGACAATGAGTTAGACACCAAAAAAAGAAAAGAAGCCTGAGTGAAGCTCCACCATAGGAGAAGTCCTCAAGAAAAAATGAAGATTAGAAATCTGTCTCCAAACAGGTACAGATCTAAGAACAAAATTCCTGAATCAGAGTCCTATTACATTCAGCTAAGCATTTTAGCATGTGTGCATTTTATAAACGAACAGAATCATTTAAAAGAAACAGCTGATCAAACTCTCCTCCTAAAGAAACATAACTAGTAAGGTTTCAAAATTGGGTACTATGCTCATGTCAGAAATATATCTTTCAGCAAAAAAGAGGAGAGGTCTATATCATTTCAATCATATTTATTATTAAGTACTACCATGTGACTTACTGGCAAACTGTGCTATCAAAACTGTGTTTTGGTGACACAGAATCCTGGGTGGTTTGTGGCAGATGAGAGGAATAATTCCATCTCCTCTCCTCTTTGAAGAATCAACAAGCATTTGAAAACACAGAGATGGAACTCTGTCTCCATCTCTGTGAGAGATACATCTCCCAGCTAGCAAAAAGCGAGCATCTTTCCAGAAAAGGCAGAATGGAAGGAGAAAAGAGAGAACTCAAGGATGAACAGACCGGGAAGATCAAAAAGGGAATGGGACTAAGACAGAAGACAATGAGTTCAGCTGGTAACAGACCTGAAGTTCACAGACCGCACAGATGGAAAACCCTTGCTATAAATCAGACTGCCAGAGTTGAAAGCAAGTGGAAGTAAGAAGTTGCAGTGAACTGGATATATGCAGAAAATTATTTCCAGCATCTTGGTCAAGGGCCAATAACTTCATAAAAAGAACTGTCTTGATCACTTGCCATTGTGTAGCCATACTATACGGCTACTTCAACTGTATTCTAGTGTTCAGATGTTCCATTCATAGTTAATGTCCATTCAACTGAAGGGGGTACAAGCAACACCTCTGGCAATATCTATATTGCACACTAATTAGAATAGAATACAAAAGATGTGCTTCACCAAAACCGAACTTGAACCACTTACTTAAGGGTGCAAAGAAAAGACAAAAAAGCAAACAATTAAAAATAAGATATACTTGTGTAATACTAATCATTACTAACTAATAAGCAATTGATCTCAAGGTCCCTTCAGGTCTGCAGTTTTTCTCATTAAATATTTCCTGAAAGTATGTCTAATATTCTAAATATTCCATTTGACAATATTTCTATGCAGAATATGTACGCTTTTTCTATAATGGATAGTAGCACAAAACCAGCAACATGGGACTGGATTAATATTTCAGTATTAAAAGTTACGTCCTCCAGTACAGAAAAACAAGAATCTGGACAGGACCCTATTGTAAGGTGGACAAACAAAAGATGATACTCAAGTTTTTTTTAAGAATAGACTTTGTTCAGTTAATGGAAAGCTAGTATCAAAAGAGACTGCTATGGTAACTTGCAGAGCTGGAGGAGAGAGTGCTTCTATCACAGCTGCATGTAAAGCACAATCCTGATTGCATCGTGCAGAAACAACTGCACAGCCTTCCTGCCACAGTGCAGCTGTGGCCAGCCTCAGCACAGGACAATACTTGAAGATCTAGAAAGCTAGCCGTTTTCAGTCCTGAGTTCATATTTTATATTTCAGATGTACCAGAGATCTTTCTTGTAATGCTTGTATGAATATTAATGAAATAATTAAAAGTAACTATTCCTTTTCCACTAGTCCTTTGCTACAGTTTTCCAACAATAATCATGGTCTAGAATACTGTTATGCTATGATTCTGCTATCAGTATTTTTTAAGAATTATTTATTTTCATTTTGTTAGGTGCACATAGACTTGAAATAGACATTTCTACAGCTAAATGGATGCTATGGTTTGTGCAGTTGCTTATACACTATTTCCTAGTTGAGACCAGATCATGCTTCTTCCATAGAAGGTAACTTTATAAAGTTCAAGTCAAACAACTGGTATCAGGGAAGTGCTTGACAGAAGTTCAAACTCGAGCTGGCAAAAGTGTTAAGCCACAGAGTGGTCCAAAAAGGTGTGTAGAGAATATTTTGCTTATTTTAGCCATCAAAACCCTAGCTAAATAAATAAAGTTGATAAAATAAGTAAGGTTGCGGGTTTTATTCCTATTCCAGTTGACAATAAAATATAGTTTTAAAATGCTAAGATCTACATTTTCTAAAATCTCAAAGAATACTACGATCAGAAGTTATGAATACAGAAGGTACTTATGGTTTAATTATTTTTTAAACTATAAAACCATGCTTTGATAAACATATTCTTTAACTCTCCATTATGTAGTTACAATGCTGTCATTTCCAACCAACAGCATTCATTTTTTGTGACTATCTTAAGATGTCATTCACCATTTCATAACTGTCTGAATAAACATCATTTGTATAATTGCTTCAATGTATAGCATATTCTCCTTAACAAAGGTAATAATTAGTTACATATCTGCACGATCTTGTGATTACCAATCAATGAGAATCCATCTTTCTTTAGGAAAGTAGCTAAAATCTAAACAATGTAGACCAGCATTAAAATCAAAGTTTCTGACTGCTGAGTTAAAGACTCATTCTGACAATGTAAATATACTGAATTAAAAATCAATCCAATATGCCATTATATATTACCAGACAATTTTGCTTTTCTGTCATTTGACCACAATAAATTGTTACTACAAAGTGCATCTCACACATTATTTTGCAAGATGGGATCGTGTAATAGCCTATTGACACACCAGGAAATAGAACGGCATGATGCCGTTTGGTGTTCATGAATACTGTTCATTTAGCATTTTGAAATTAAACACACGTTCCTGGTTTGTTTAACATAAGGGGTTTTTTCTTTTAAAGACGTTATTTGACTTGAGGCAAACAAATCCTTTTTCTATCGGTTTGTAATTAAAGATGCTGACAGTCCTTGAAATAATTCATAAAGGAATAAATTAACGGTAGTTACGTACAAGCCTAGGATCCTAGCATGAAAAGAAACTGCATGTAAAGAAGCATGCATATTGGACTATAAAAACATCCAGAGGCCCCGGCAGTTAGCCTTTCGACAAGCGGCAAAAGCGTATTTTGTTTGGGGTTTCCCATCTGCGCCTGTTATAATCTGGAGACGGTATCGTACCTGTCCTACTCTTCCTCCTACCGTAGCCGTAGGGAAGAGAAAGGTACTGCCCTTCTGCAGAGGCGGTAGTGCCCGGAAGGCTGCGGGATGCCCAGTCCCTTGGTGAGGGACGCCGGCCCCGACTCGCCCCCAGCTGCGGGGCAGGGCACCGCAGTCCCTCGGCGGCCGTCGCATCCCTTTCCCGGGAAAGTTTTTCACCGGGGCTGGCCGGCTGCGGGTGGTGCGTGCCTTCACAGCGGGCCGCCCCTCTCAGGCGGGCTAGCGGAGGGGCGGGGGGCGCCCCCCGCGGAGCACCCCCCCGGCTCCCTCTCGAGCTGACACTGCGGCCCCCCGCGCCCGCGCACTCACCTGTCGTCGCTCTGCCAGCCCTGGTCCCCCAGCAGCAAGTCCCGAAACCGGTACCGCGGGGGGAGCGGGGGCACCTCGCTGTCCAGGTCCACCATCCTGCCCGGAGGAAGGGAACACCCGCCGCCGCTCCCCTGCGGAGGCGCAGTTTCCCCCCCCCCCCCCCCCCCACCAAAACGGGCGAGGGAAAAAGCCCAGCGAGGCAGGAGGGGCCGGGGGCGGGGAGCGGCGCGGAGCAGGTTGTCCCCCCGGCGAGTGCGGGGGCTGCGTACACAAAGGCGGCCGGAGCGCGGCGGGAGGGCTGTCTCGCGGCGGCTGAGGGGAGTGGCGGGACCAGCTCGCGCGCCGGGGCCCGAGTGGCGGTTAACGGACCCCGGGTTCCGCCTCGCGCCGTGGGGGCCCCGCGCGCGGCCCGCCCTAGGGGGAGGCAGGTGCCAGCGGGCGGCGGTGGGGCGGCCACGGCGGCGCGCGCGCCCGCGCACCCACCCAGTCCGCGCGAGCGCGAACGCGAACGCGCGCGCACCGCCCGCCGGCTGCCGCGGTTGACAACAAAGAGCTGTCCACCGCCATGCAAATGTTGTTTGGAGCCGCCGCTGATAGGCGAACCAATGGGATGGGCGCTCATTAGCATACTCCAGTGACGGCGCGGGGACCTCTGCCTGCCGACCAATGGAAGCCCCCTCATTAGCGTACAGGGCAGGGGGCTTCTCGCTCCTCGGGGCGGGTGCGGGCCCTGAGGTTGCGGCGCCAGGTGACACCCGGGCTCCTGCCACGCTTCGGCCACGCCGCGCCGGCTGGAGCGCCACGTTGCTCTCCAGGCCCGCCGGAGTGGCGGGCTGAGTGAGGCGGGCGGGTGGGAGGAGAGGGGCGCGCCTGTCCCCTCGGGATGGCGGTTCGGCGGGCCTTGCCAGGTCTCGGCGGGCCTTGCCGGGTCTCGGCGGGTCTCGGGTGCCTCCGCACGCCGCGGCAGGGCAGGGGGCTCCGTGGGGGTGGTACCACGCAGTACCCATTTTGGGCATGCAGAATGGCACTTGGCTGGATGAGCCGCCTCACACCCTGAGCACCAGCTTGGTCCCAGACCCTCCTTTGAGGGCCTTCATGGGGCTCCCTCACAAGCCTACCTCATACAGCCAGCAACCTCCTCTTGTACCACCTGGGCTTCCTACTTTTCTGTAGGCCCCAAAATTTGAAAAATGATGTGTTTTATCTTGGCGAGCTATAGGTGGTAGCCTCTGCACAGACCCCATGTTACTGATGGTAGGTTACCTGAGCATACCTGGCTCTTTCATAACTTTGTCTTTTACTCATCTTTAGTCATTCAGGCATATCTGGTTAGTGACATATGTCTGATCCTGTTTTGTGCCAACTCTTATGAAATCTCAGGTGCAAACGTGGTAAGCCATTGCTCAATTTCCACTTTTAATTAAGTGGGGATTTGCTGTACCTATCAGGAGTGGTGGCACAGGCCCTGTAAAAGTACAGGCAAGTTGAATTGTTCCAATGATTGAAATTTGTAGCCGATGCCTGAAAGTGGGAGACACTCTAGAAAGTGTTTGAATTTCTTATGTGGCTGATGAAGCACATATTACTGATATGATGATTTGTTCAGATTCACTGTCACCAAATTGAAATAGTGAATAATGTTTTTTAGATTTGCTCTTAAATGTCCTCTGTAATCTAGACTAACTGTTATACTTAGCATCTAATGCCCCAGTTCTGGTAAACATAAATATTACTACATTTTTGCAGCCTGTCATGATTTGCCTTCCTGGATTAGGTCTTCACCTAAACTGTTCAGTCATAGCATTCCTTTCCTAGAATGAAGTCGTGCACAGTCTTAACACTGGTACAGTTTTTAGATTTAGATTTAGATTTTCAAAATCTAAATTGTATGTAAATCTAAGTTGTATCAAAAATAACGTGGCCAGCAGGACTAGGGAAGTGATCGTGCCCCTGTACTCGGCACTGGTGAGGCCGCACCTCGAATACTGTGTTCAGTTTTGGGCCCCCCACTACAAGAGGGACATTGAGGTGCTGGAGCGTGTCCAGAGAAGGGCAACGAAGCTGGTGAAGGGTCTGGAGCAGAAGTCTGATGAGGAGCGGCTGAGGGAGCTGGGATTGTTTAGCCTGGAGAAAAGGAGGCTGAGGGGAGACCTTATTGCTCTCTACAACTACCTGAAAGGAGGTTCTCTTCTGAGAAGAGACCGACCCCCACCTCTCTACAACCTCCTTTCAGGTAGTTGTAGAACTGCCCACTGTTCTCCCAGGTAACAAGTGATAGGACAAGAGGAAATGGTCTCAAGTTGCGCCAGGGGAGGTTTAGACTGGATATTAGGAAATTTTACTTCACTGAAAGGGTTATCAAGCATTGGAACAGGCTGCCCAGGGAAGTGGTTGAGTCGCCATCCCTGGAGGTATTTAAAAGACGTTTGGATGAGGTGCTTAGGGACGTGGTATAGGGGTGGTCTTGGTAGTGTTAGGTTTACGGTTGGACTCGATGATCTTAAAGGTCTTTTCCAACCTATACGATTCTGTGATTCTGTGATTTTGCTGGATCAGGGGCTAAGTGATAAATGAGAAATTATTTCCTAAATGTGGTTTAAATACCACATATTTAATTAGGTTCATGCATTCATACTGTGTATTGAAGAGTGAACCTTCTATTTTCCTTTCAGTTGGATTTCTGTGTAGAAGGTAAGCTAGTTAAAAGCTGATATGGCACATACAGTATCAGCTTAAGTATGGCAGCCTGGAGTGTGCTACATAATGATGTGCCCTGCAGAGAATCCAGCTCTGAGCTTCATGCTGTGATGGAAAGATTTCTACAGGTAACTAACAGGTAGTCCAATTCAGGACTCGGATTATCTCTGCTCTTGTTACAGACAATGCGTCTTTCCTTGCTTCTTTAGTACAGAGTTCTTAAGCAGAGTTCTTAAGCATAGCTTCTCTGATTGCTGTTTCTTTAGGGAATGCAATGTTGTATCCCAGGTCCTGTAAAATGCTGGGATCACTGCAGTATGATGCTTACCCTTTTCCACAGTTTGCTGTGTTCTCAGAAAGGCTTGTTAGATGAAGCCAAACAGGTGCACATATGTGGCAAGAGTTCAAAGGTAACTCAGTCTTTGCTTTGGCTGATACAGGAAATAAATAAAATGGCGAATTACCCACTGCCACATTCTTGCCAGTCTTACCATGCTATGTTCTGAGGTCAGACTTCTCTAAATGTCTAATTAAAAAAAAAAAAAAGTGCAGAATCTTTTTTCTTTAGTATTTGTTACATGCAGCCAATTTTTTCTTTCTCAGCTGCTTCTCCAGTTGAACAGGCTGTCTCTTCTAAGAAAACCTTGTTTCCTCTCTCTGCTTAGGTATCTTTCCATCTTGCCAAAGCTTGAGGAGGGGTTGAGCCTGTGTATTACAATAGTTTGTTATAAAAGTAAAGTAGTTAGGCTAACTGTAGTCCTTTTCTGAAGTCTATGAATCATAGATCAGTTGGGAAATTAATGGTGTTTCTACTTTATCTTCTAGCAGCCTCATTAATTTTTCCACCTTACTTGATTAATTTAACATTTGTTTTCATACTTGAGGAGCTAAGTAGCAGTAGACGCTTTTGCACTTTTTCTACCATGGAAATACATTTCAGAATGGTAATAGCTGACTGGTAAACTAGCAACCTGGTAAATAGTAGAGCAGAGCTAACAGAAAGCAAACTCATAACCGAGACTATAGTCATGCAATTTATACAGAAGCTTAATTTTGTGCTCCTAAGTAATATAAACTCTTTGCAATATAAAATTAGCTGTGTTTTTACATGTCTGGCAGTGTGAGGCCTGGTCACTCTGAAAAGCTCTAAGTACATAAAATTGGAGAGAGACATGATTTTAGTTAGCTAATTCTAATATTTTGATTAGCAACTCAAAACACCTATGTCTTCAAGCTGAGGAGACACTGAATCATCTGCTTGGAGACAGATGCTGTTATACGTGATCTATGGTACTGGGTCGCTATGCTCAAGCTAGGCATTCCTTCTGCCGTGTTTGAGTGTTAAAAGAAAAGCTGTGAGCCACACTCAGTTCTTTCAAGGAACAAATGTAGGTTTATACTCTTGGGGTGATTCTGGCCCTGAGAAGTGTCAGAAGCATCTGTAGCCCTGACTTGGGGGCTGAAAATAGACTTTAATGAATCTCTTTTTTTTTTTTTTTTTCCCCTTTAACCTGGCTAGATACAGGTGAGTAACTCTTTCCAAGTACTTAACTCTGAAGTTCGGGAGAGAGAGGAGGGTTAAGAACTGTGTTACTGGGTTTATTGCTAGTGATTGGATATAAATCTTCTATCATACTGAGTTACAGAAAGAACAAAAAAAGTATTTAGGTTTCTTTTTTAGGTTACTTATATTTTTGATGGCATATAGGTAAAACAGGCTGGCACAATGCAAATGGCTTCTGGACTTTCTGAACAGTTGCAGTGTATACGGAGGTATACATAGGTTATTAATACTGTTCTTAATACAAGATGTTCTGCCCCTCTATCTAAATCTGAATTAAGCATTCTACTGTGATAAAGTAAATCAGATTATTGGGTTAGTTTTTTATATTTTCCTCAAAAAGCTTGTAAGGTTTTCTTTATTATTAATAAATTTCATTATTGACACTCACTGGGACATTCTTTACTGTTGGTATTGATACCCAAAATTATTCAGGTAAATCAAAGCCAAACCTGACTGCAAGGAGTTAGAGAAGAATCTCACCCGTGATAAACTGGTGAATTTCACCCTCTTGAAGTGTTGATGGATCTCTGCATTGTGGTGCTGAAATAGTCCTACCAGACACAGTTCTTACTCCTGTTCCCTCCATTGCTTTTCAGTTGTATACCATGACTCAGAGAGTTGTCTTCCACAGCTGATAAGCTTATCATCCTAACTATTGTTTTTATTCTCCTAAATAACGTTATGAGATTGTCTTTACCAGCGCTCCTTCTTACCCCAGCCACAAACTTTTAAAACAAAAGGCGAAGAAGGATGAGGCATTTATGAAGCGAATGCACACTAAGTCCTTTTAAACAGTTCTGCAATGTGAGTAACTTGTACTTATTGTCCTTTCAAGGAAGATAGTCTTAACATTGTCGAATGGGATTCAGTTAACTCACTAAGCAGACATACACAAGACACTTACCGTAACAAGTAGTCTAGGCTGCAGTGAAAAGCAGTAAGTGTTCTTTGCAAAGTTTACATGCTTTCTGCTATTTGTCTGTTGGTATTAGTAAAAGGTTAGGTGGCTGAAAAACTGATTGACTGAAAAGTAAATGAATAAAACTCGAGCTCGTTTTGAGACTTTTTCCCACCTGCAATTTCACTTCCAAAATAGTCTGCAAAGGTGGAGTCTTCTGTAGAAAAAAAAAGCTTAATGACATTATCTGTTAAAATGTGCCTAGATGAAATTCTGAAATGAAGAGGCCTTGCTGATAAATATTGTTTATCTCAGAAAACAGAGTTTAAGCATTGAAAAAGGTATACTCCTCAGTTAGAAAACAACATTTTTTTATTTTTTTAAGAAAGATGTTAGTATCTTTTTTCTTTTTCCTGGCTTTCAGACCATCAACTCCAAAAGCAATCTCAAACCCGAAGTACAGGACATAGATGCCTTATAGGACTGAAGTTAGGTGTGCTGGACTGAGAGTGACAGCATCCTGCAATCTGAATGGATCTGAGAGGCTAAATCAAACCAACAGCAAAAACTAGTGAGGTGTATTTTGAGGACTCTCCCTCTTTGCCTGCCATGATACAGAACTGTTATTTAGTGATGTGGCGTATATGATTAAAAACTACACCAGTGTGAAATGGTTATCTAGAGGATGCCGTAATGGATTTAAGCATTTAAGCTTCATTGACTGCAATTTTGACTTTTAAAAATATATGTCTAAAAAGCATCTATATCACCACTGTATACTAATAATACTTAGTAATGGACATAGCTCAGGCCAGGATGCCTAAGTGGGTTCCTATTGAGTTGCAAGAGGGCAAAATAATCTTTAAGTGTTGATTATAGCCTTCCATTTTACCTTTAGCCACTGCTTGTGCTTCTTGAGGTTGATGGACAGCAAAGGGATGTTGCTGAGCAGTGCAACATTTATAGGGCCCACAGTACTTTAAGACTGTAATTTTAGATCCTTGCATCCACAATATCTAGTTCTTGCACATTTATTTTGTATATCTAACATACATTTCTTCTTAGACCCATCATTTTGTATGTCAGTTACTGCTTGGGTAAGGGCAGCCTTTTTTACCCTCCCCATTTTTGTGACCATAACACCATATCTGTTAGATCAAAGGCCAGCTACTTATTTCCATTTCAATTCAAAGGGCTGCCTGGACTTTGCGTTATTCTTTTGTGCCATTTCCTATTCAGATGATTACTTCTGTCTTGCATCTTTCCCTAATGCTCTCTGTTCCCACTCATTAAACATCATCATTTTCTTACTTCTCCCTTGCTGCAAAGGAATTGCCACTGCAATGCCACTCTTCTCTTTCACATCCTTTTCTCAAAAAGAACTTGCTAGTGAGTTAGGTCAACATGAGCATATCTGTTTTGTCCCTTTTTTTGTTTGTTCGTTTAAATGTACATTTGTTATGTCTTACTAGATTCTTGCCTGTTAGGGATGAGGCCTGTTTGTGGTTCATTCTGAATTTTACAGTACAGTCTGGGGGTGGGGTCTGAATACTACCATAGCATAAATAATAATTATGTTGTCCAGTAAGTTTCTGCAGTGTTTCTGCAGAAAGAAATGCTTATGTCACCTCTTTGCTAGGTAGCTGTGTTGTGCACTGGAGTGGTAACAGGAGTAGCTGATGATAGTTTTAAATGTCCTTTAAGAAAGGACAGCCATTGGGGGAATACTACTAATACATAATGAAACTTAAAAAAACCTGGTAATCATAATTTTCTAGAAGCAGCAGCACAAGCTCCAGACTGCTCCATGTGTCTTTTCCAAAAGAAATATTTACTTCTAAACAAATCTTGCTATTCTTACATATCTTTAAATCTTTAATGATCCTATTTACTTTTTATTGTGTATTTTGCATTTTTATTTTGCATATCTCTTTATTTTACTGTCTGATACACCTTCCAGAGTACAATGCTCCAATGTTTGGAATTATTTAATCTTCAGGGAAAAAATGTTCTTGAAGTCCTCCTGGCTTTTCACTTGGTGCCTATTTTTTAAATGGCTGTGCAGTAGCAGACTGTTCTGCTGGCGCAAAAGGTTTGATAGTGATTCAGAAACAGTAACAGACTGAAATAGCCCAAACTGAGAACAGAGTTTTAGGTCACTGTAAAGCTGCAAAGCTAGGGCAGAAGGAGAAATGTGAGGCATTTCCAATTTGATAATTCCTCTGAAAGGATTAAAAAAAATTGGAGGTGGTTTTGTCATGTGTCTAATTAAACTGAAATCTTGGTAGGTAGGGGGCATGTTTTGCATAGCCCGGTGAGCATGACTCTGTACTGCAAGCACGATCCTTATAAGGCTGTTTCAGACACAGGGCACACAATATGACCTTATCTTTGTATTCTTATATGCTAAACCATCATACCACAAATCCGAAAAGGAACAGCATCCACTTCAGGGCTACCTGTGGTCCTGGTGCACCACAGTCCTCTGACATCTGTGGTGACCTGGAAAGAAACTGTAGGAACAAGAGAAATAGTAGCACTGCAGCAGGGGAGAGAGCAAGCTGGTGGGAAATGGTGATAACCTCTGAAATGCCTTCCAGTAAATCTCCGCTTGGCTGCAAGTAGGAGGATTTAATTTAAAACTAGAGATACTGACAGCTGCTTTTATATGGGAGAGCATCTTTTTTTGCAAAGAACACCTTTTCAAGTAATTTTGACTTTGTTTTTGAGTACAGAGCACCAAGGCAAGAGAATGAGCTGGTATTTAAACAAGAGTAATCAGAAGTGTGGTACAAAATACTTTTAGAATTGGACATGATATGTCTCCTGTTGTTGCTGCAAAACCCTGCCTAAACACATGCTGTTATCTAATTTGCATTAGAAGAACCTGAAGGAATATTCAAAGAATTCCTAATATTGTTTTTCTGTTTGCAAGGGTGCTCACATGGCCCATCCTTGGTAAAATGGCCGGAACAACAGCAGGTGTTAAGATAGGAATGTGAGTTCAAGCATCCAAAACTGTCTGAGAATGCATATGCCACAGCTGATCATATTAAAGGACATGAGGACCATCAGCCAGATTAAAGAGTAACCAGGGAGTTACAGAGTGAGTTTTGAAACAAGGCTGGTGCCAGTTTGGAAAGAAGTATAAGGGACAAATGAAACTTTGTAACAATAGAGAGAACAGTAGGAACAGAGCAAGCAGTCAAAAGAGTTTGGTTTGACGCTGTTGTATTGTTCACCCATGGGCATCAAAACCTCTGTCTGGGCCCGGCAGAGCATCGTCCCTGTCTGCCTCTGCCAGCAGCCTGCATCCAGCTGGGGCAGTGACCGTGCAGGGTGCAACGTGCAAGGACTAACTGGGTGTGCGTATGTCACCTTGTGTGGTGCTTTCTCCCCAGTGTTTGCATCAGCAGGTTGTAAGGCGCAGCACAGGTACATATTAAGCACTCACATCTCCTACAGAAGGTATGTGTGAGAGGGGGACTGTGTGTATAACCATGGGTGGGTGGGTGCACAACTTTGTGTGCATGGTTAGAACTTTGGGGGATTAGTGAAGAAAGGTAATTTAGAAATTTGTTAGGTATTTATTAGCATTTTGTCTATTAACAGTGTCTTATCTGTTGTATTGCTGATACTGAACCTGAATGTATGGTTCACTGATTGTCAGTTAATTATGTGCTATTAATAAATCAATAAACCAGTTTGATTGTAATTTGGTTTAAACTAAGTCAACTGTGCAGTTTTTCCCTGTCACACCATTAGGTTGTAACTGTAGATATTACGTGATGTGTAATGTCATTGTGAGTTAGAGAAGTTGTCTGCCAGTGGGAGGAGAGACAACTGTTGACAATGAAAAGATAAACTCACTATTAATATAGTGGGATACGACGCTTTCGTGAAGATTTTTGGGCAAAACAGTGACTGGTTCTAGAATTCTGAAGGTTCTAATGATATCATTAAACTCAAGTGTGACAGCAAGCATGCTGTTAGAACAAGCTGAAATTATACTGGTCAGAGGTGCTATTCCAGCATTGACTAATTAAGCTCCTATTACTAGTCATCACTAGTTTTCTACTGGAAGACACTGACTTCCTCAGATCTGTCTTCCTAACACAAAATGACTTCCAAACACCATTCCCAAAGTTATTCAGGTTTGAACAAACACTCTGAATTTTGATGTTAAGCCCCCACATTGAGTAGGGCATGAATAAAGTCTTGAGAAACTTGAGTAACCTCATGACTGACTCTACTTTGTGCGGGAGTTTTGGACAAGATAACTTCCCGAGGTCCCTTCCAACCTGAACTTTCCTATGATCCTATATCTTGACATGCAGTTTTGCTGGTACAGGGAATATGTGGTGATATTTTGGCTGTCTGGCTGTGCCCACAGCAATATTTAAGTGCAGTCACACTAGTTCTCAAAGCAATAGCTCTGCTTCATGGGTAAAATCCAGCTGCCTTTGGTTGCATAACTACTTAGATGGGTAAGGGTACTCTAGAGATGACTTCTTCTGCCTGCCTTAGAGGTCCTGAGGCATGGTTTGCCTATGCACTCTGTTTTGTTAGAGGCTGGAGATAAAGTAACTCAGACATGATTAAAGACATTAGTTTTGAATCAATTGATAGCCCATGGAAGAGGTGAGGAAGGAAAGAAAGATTAAGCTCCTGATTTTATTTCCATTTGGTTAGGGTAAGTTTAATCAATGACTTAAGAAGATCACAAACACAAGACTGGAAAGGACTAAGTCTGGTCCCTTGCTTTGTGATCAAAGATGGTTTCTTCGTATAGGCCTACACTATGCCTATACAAAGATTACTTCAAAGCCTCACTACTTATGTGAGTCTTCTAATTTTCGGCTTAAATTTATTCATAGGAAGTTTATACCTATCTGTTCTTGTGTGCTGATGTTATCTTTTAGCTTAAATAGTTCTAACGTTGCCTGTGTTCATAGAGAGCAGTCAGGAAATTTACGGTAAATTTTCAATTCAGTTCCAGTTTTGGTTCAGCTGTAGCTGAAGGTATCGTTGACTGTGTTTCAAGCCTGTAATTATTTGGCAAGTGGTTTAATAACCCAAAAGCAGTTTGATAAATCCTGAACCACTTTGAGCTTCATGACATCGGAGGATACAACACAAAATTGGAGAAATTATAGAACCCATGCATGCAGCATGGATTTTTACAGCTAATTGGTTTGAGCCACTGTCTCTGGGTTGGAATCTGAGTGCTTCCTAGCACTCTGCCTCAATGTTTTTCCTGCTCTCTGAGCTTCCCGCAGGGGTTAAGGAATTGGAAAGCAGCAGTGTCACTGCTACATTTGAAAAGCAGCTAGTACCACTGCTGTAACAGGGAAGGTTAAACCGTCCTAAGTTCCTCACCACTGCAATGAAACTAGCTTTTGCACCCAGCAGCCCACTGGTACAGAAGCATGTAAATGCATGCATGTACAGTAATGCAATAAGATTGGTGCAGAGAAGACAAGTGGGACTGTCTTGGTGCAGTTAGAGCACTGCTGTCCGCAGCAGCAGATAGTTCTCTACCACAGAACAAAAGGAATTAAAGATTTGGTCAGTGAAGTTCTGTGAGGAGCTGTTTCTTAGAACTCAACTTAGGCAGGTGCAAAAAATATCTTTCTACTGATCAGGTATGCACCAGTAACTGCAAAGTGGATGCAGACCGATTATCACAGGGTCATGGAGGAGAGTGGGAGTTCATTCTCCACATATGAGTTATTTGGCAAGAGAAAGCGGGAGGGAAAGGAAGAGATGTTATGCTGTCTGGAAGATTTCTTGTAGGTAAAACAGCTGAATGCCAGTTTTCACTAAGACCATTCCTTAGAATTGGTAACTGAAAACACAGCCCAGGTTAAAAAAAAAAAAAAGAAAAAAAAATTAATTCCAGCTACATTTTGAGAAGAAAAAAGTTTTAACTGCTTTAGAATTCAGGTTTGATTTGAAATCTGTTCTCTAAACACACTGTTTTTTATCCTGTATCAGTAGGCTAACTAAGCCAGTGATTCTAAGGGTATGTTATGTGGTCTTTTGGGAGCATATACAAGTTCAATCTGTGTATACGCCATGCCAGTCAGACATCACCACTACGGGGTAACTGGTGTGCAGCTGTTTTGTGTCCGTCCCCTGAGAGCATTTTGTACTCTTACATTTTTTTCCCTAATTCTCAGTATCAAATAATTCTCTTCATATGATCTGCATTTCCACTGGAGTGTACCTCTTATAAAGCCAAGACATTTAAAGAAAATATTAATAAGACTGTTGCTTACATGAATCCCTGAGGAGTTCCTCTGTTTTTTAGCTCAGTTTGCCATATAGTTCTTCTTTTAGCACAATCTTTATTATTTTTCTTTGGATAGTTTATTATCCACATTACAATTCATTCATATCTTCTCCATCTTATAATTTCTCATGTGATGCTGAAACAAGTGCTTCAACATCATCTAGGTTTATTTAATCAAGTATTTGACCAAGTACATTTCCTTTGCTCTGTATAGTTGGTTATCTTATACAAGAACCAGTGGGTTAGTAAATCACTTTATATTTCTGTCTGCTTTTTATTTCAATTGTTGTCAACATAGATCTTGAATGATATGTGTATAGTACAGAAGTTCATTTTTACACACATTTAATGTCAATTTCTGGTTTTTAAATAAGCATATAAGACACAAGAAATCACAAAATAATTTATTTGTACAACTTCCTTTGGATATCAAAAGAAATAAGCTTATCTGAGTATGGAAGGGATTAATAAGAAAAAAATGAGGTATGATGTAAAAACAAGCAGACAGCAGGGAAGGACTGTGTCAACCAAAATTGCCAGACATTTATTTATTTATTCATTTAGCAAAGTTTGGAGAGGGAAAAAAAAAAAAAAGAAACACGTGTGTGTTGCAAGAGGATTAGGGGAAGTGACTGCTGAAATCAGAGTATAAATGCTTTGCAAGGTCAGTCCCTGGAGCAGTTAGTGAGTAAAATAGGAGTGGAAATAACACAAAGTAATCAAAAAAGTAGGCTACGCTACTAAATGTGCTTGCTGAGTTTCTGAACCTCTAGGATGTCATTCCTGGGCTATGCAGCTCTGCTCTTATGTTGGATGTATTGTACTGCAGAAAGAGGTAAGCTTTAATGTGAAAAAAACCCCCAAAACAAACCAAATGTTTTCTTAAAGTGTATGTGAAGATAGTTACTAAAAAAATGTAAATAAAATGTTTGCATTGTAGCCTATTTTAATGAACTTCTGACAACAATAACTGAGATTTCTTCTGGCAGTATTTAGCACCTTTAGTACTTAGTATCCTGTCATAGGTATTTTTTCATCTATTTATTTGGATAACTACTGCTGTTATTAATCTGTTGCACAACTTTTTAAATGGTTACTATCCCTTTAAACTAGAGCCAGACAACTCATTTGTTATTAATTATGTTTGTTACTTATTCTAACATCTAAAACCTGTAAACAGCTGGTAGATTAAAGTAGAAAATATTCAATAAATGTGCATTTCTTTCTGTCTGGAATAATCTGTGCGATAATCTGAGAAAGAGGAATGAGTACTAAATTGACTGAAAAGCTTACAAAATATCTGTTGAATGACAGACTTTAAATCCAATAAATGAGATAAATGTATACAGGTATGCTTTTGTACATGTTTAAAGAGGTAGCTAGTATTCTGGGTATCTTTTCAGAAGCCTCTGATATTTTCTGCTTCTCTGTTCAATTTATTTTTCTTGATATTGTATTTATATTGTTTAATGTATGTTTAGTAATTTAATTCTTTTGCTTTCTGTCTGGGTTTCTTTACATAGACAGTTGTGGAAAGGGTGGTATGTGTTTTTGAGCTAGTGTGTCTTTGCTCGGGTCAGGTTGATTTTAATTTTAGGTGAAGATTATGAAGACCTTATTAGTCAAAACAGTCTTAAGGATTTTTACTTTGAAAAATTGAAAAATCAGGGCATTAATGAAATGTATTATCTTTTTTATACATACCTATAATAAATACTGCTCCAAAGCAGCTAATGAAGTCTAATTTGTTTGCAAAGTAGTCCAGAAATTCCTGGAATTTGAAAGAAAGTTTGCCTGAATTTGCACTTCCTTTTCATAATGCTTTCTTTAGATCAGAGAGATTGCAAAGGAATGTGAATGTAGCAATATTTGATTTATCCGGGACAACTATTACCATGGGTCATGCAGGGTTCTTAGTTCAAGCTTAATATTGAAAGTCTATGTGAGTTGTTCGAGAGCTGGGGTTTTGCGCAAGGGCTGAAAAATACTTCCACCTGAATTTGTAGGTTGTGCTTGACTTTATGGAACTTGCTACCAGTATAATGACTGATGGCAAGAAAGCAGCTTGAGCTATTTCTAACTGAGGTCGAGTCACATATAAGTACTAAATGATTAATTCCAGCTCTCCTGGTCTGTCACTAAAGGATCTGAAGGTATGCATTTAGTGCATGCTTTCTAATATGAAAATAAAACCCTCCCAATTTTTGTGAGTACACATGGTGAGTGCATGATGTCATTAATATAGTTTTGAAGTACATCCTGTCAGCAGATTTCTTCTTCTCAAGCTACTGAGAAACTGCATTAAAAAAAAAGAATAATCAGCTGTAGTCAGAAATACATATACATACTGTGACACTTGATGGTAACACATAGTTTGACATGAGGGCAGGACTGGTAAAGAACAATCAGAGAGAGTTGAAATAAAACCCAGAAAGAAGCATGTCTTAATAATGATGAAGAGACTATCAGGAGATTATCTTTCGTGCTTTTTTTATTTTTTAATGTAAACAAGGAGGAGTTAAGAGGCCCTATTCTGCTCAACAGACAATAAAAATATAACTCAGAAGTAAGGGAGGAATAGAGCAGAGAAGCTCTCCCTGTACTAAATAGCCTATTTTTTAAATCATAGAATTCAGAGTGTGCTTTCTCAGCTTGCAAACTGAAAGGACTAATTTTAACGGTCTCTAATGAAAAATATGTAGAATTAGAAAAATTCCTTTTCTCACCATTACAAAGAACTTCTTTGGAGTAAACTAACAATTTTTAACACATTTGAAAGACAGAACTAGCTAGAGGAATCTTGTTCATTTCTCTTATTCCTGCATTTTGCAAAAACGTTGTTAAAAAGTGAATGTGTCTTAATCTTGCTAAGAAAAGTATGTCCCTACTACCTTTTTTGATAGTAGGGTAGTACCCTCTAGTGGACAGAAGCAATAATTTTTACTCAGGTGTAATCATTCGTAAGAGGGAGCATACTTATTAAAGTATTGGGAAAAACGTGAACGTGTGGGCATACTCTTCCTTTAGCACTCGGCAGTATCCTCAAAGCTTGTCTACTTCTTATGGCTACTTAAGCCAGCCAAAAGAAAGTTATTACATCTCACAATTAACATTCTTTTCTTTATATTTTCAAAATGCCATAACTACACTTAAAATTATACAGGTTTTTTTCTTGTAATGAACCTTTTTCCTGATTTTTAAACAATTTTCTAGAATTACGCCTCTAACTTGGTGTTCCACTGACTGAGTGTTCAAGGGTATGTCTTTGTACAACTAAAGTAAAATTAACTTTCCACACTTCGATGTGGAAGAATGAGTATTTAATCTGCTCACTTTGTATTAGAAATCACAGCTGCTTAATCTGTGTTTGTGATCTCCCCAGTTTAGTTCAGCAAGCCATAACTCCACATCCCTTGCATGATGAAAGATCACTAAATATGTTTCCTGTAGTCCCACTTTCAGGCAGCACCTGGCCAATCCATAGGAAAGCTTCAGTGGGAGTATTGCTGCTTTCTCAAACCTGTGGCCTTAAAACTAGTGGTGAGAGGACTTTTGTGCCAGCTCTCTACTGTGTAATGAATCTACTCACCAAGAAATTGCCTTCCCTGGTGGACATTTCTTCTCCTATTTATTTTCTATACAGAGGTTTTGTTTCTTTTACAAAGCTTCATTTCTCAGAGGTTGTTTTATTTATTCTTAATGAATTCTCACTTTTCATGTTCAGATGTGAAACAGACTTCATTGCATCTAATTAGCTAGACTGTCCAGAGTCTGTTACTCTGCATAAAGCTTCAGCCTTTAAAATAAGTACATTTCAGTCACCCAAGCACAGAAAATTAATCACTGAAATTAGGTCAATTATTATAAACAACAACAAAAAATGTTTCTTAACAAAGATCATTTAGTCTTTCATTAACAGCTTCCCAACCTTTGTTTCTTTCCCCTTTAGTCTGATTTTTCTCATTCTCAAGATGCTGAGGAACTTCTTAATAAAATTAATTCAGGCTTATTTCTTGTAATTCGTATGGTCTTAGCTGTACATTTCATGGACACTGAAGAAAGCTCAGGAAGGAGCTTTTGGGGAAGGACTGTATAATGTTGAGCTAATGATAAATATCAGACAACACCATCCACCCCCCAAATTGAGTAAAAATGCTTTGAAGCTAACAAAGGTCGAAATGAATACCCAGAATTAATTACATTGTGTAATAAGTAACTTGTCATAAGAAGTAATCTCATGGACAGGAGGAAGTAAGTTTTGGAATATCAGGTGATCTCAGCCTGGAGAGAAAGTTTAGGCAAAGGTGAGGGGAGACTTGACGGAACTTGATCAAATGACACATGAACTTAAATGTCAGTAAGGATGGTGGCGGCCACAGAAGAAAATAGTTTGAAAGGAAACTCTACAGAGTGCACAGAGTTGTTCTCTGTGGTAATGGAAGGACAGGCATGGAGGAGCTCCTGCAGATGGAAGGGTAAGAGATGTCTGTGGTTAGAACCAGGGCACTAGCCTTGTCTCAGTCCTTGTAACTAAAATCTATTTCATGCATTATGACTGTACCGTGTGGTTTCTTGGCACTTGCTTGACTATTCTTATGTTCTTCTAAATGTCCCTTCATATTCCTACAAAATGTGGATTCTTGGCAGTTTCCTATTTTGTGATGATTAAATAGAAAACATATGCTCGTTTGATCACAAATGTCCTCAGGATTTCTTGATACATTTTCTATTGTAAAATTATTTTGGCGTTTGTAGCATGTGCTTCAGTCACCAATATTTTTATTTACAATTTTAGCTTGTAAAGAACCTCCTCCTAGGAGGGTTAAAGAAGTGCCTACTGAAAGATGGGACAAACCTCCCTATCCACATGGTACTCAAGTAACATACAGATGTCGGCCTGGATATATAAAACTTGGACGAATAGTGTTTGAGTGTACTGATGGAGCATGGAGGCAACACCTGTTAGGAGCAGAATGCAGAAGTAAGTATTTATGCAAAATATGTGCAAACATTTGACCTGACAGATCACACTCCTTGCCAGTGATGTCAATGTGAAATTGCCATTGAGTCTTTACCTGTAACTTACTTATTTCAGCATCCTTTAAAATATCATCCTAAGAAGTATGTATGCATAAGGAAACATTTTTGGAAGTTTCTTTTCTCCAGATCAAAGGATTATTATTTTTTTTCTTTACAGGAGAAGATCATACTCTAGGCTAGCCTTATTAACCTGATTTATGTTAAGTTATCAGGTTATTAGGAGCTTGCTTCCAAAATTTTAGAAAAAGTCTAATGCAGATGAAATTTACAGTCTAAGCAGAATAAAGCACTAACCTCGCTTCTGAATGCAAGACAGTATTGTCTTTTTTTTCAGTGTATTCAACTAGTTCTATGAAAGATATAATTTTCTGGAAGTGGGAAATTATTTTTCTCTGCCTTCTCTTTTAATCTGTGAGGGAAAATTCATGATTAGGATGAGAGCTACTATTTATTATCTCTAGCATTCTGTGTTAAGAGTTTAGAAGTATCTCACACCCTCATACAGAATTCATTAGTGAAGAAATTGAACTTTATTATTGTTAGCCAGAAGATACTTCTTTTCTGTAACAAGTGAGTTTTAAACACAAAGAAATTTTAGACACATGAGCTTTTTTTCTTACATATCTAACATACAAAATTTTTACTAGTAGAATATAAATGTTTGGTTTGATAATATAAAAATTAAGTCCCAGGTGTCATTCAAACAGAGATGAATACAAATCATGAGTAAAAATGAATTAATAAAGCTGTTACTAGTTTCTTTTACATTTTTTATTTAGTCACCTCAGTTTCTATATGTATTTGTATAACTACTCAGTGAACATGGATCTTTCAAATTATATAAAATTTGGTGTTGCTTTTTAGTAACATACTTTTGTAAATACTGCCACCCAGTGAATAGATACTGACATTGGCAAGGTGCAGGTGGAAGGAGAAAAGGGATGGCCTGCCACAGGTTAAGTCATCACGTTCCCTTTTCAGGGTAGGCCACACTAGACAGCAAAACTGATCATGAGGTTGTCCGTTTTCTCTGAATCACACTGGAGCAGGTTTGGGGCCTAGTCAAACACCTCTTCCTTGGAAAAAACAGGGATGTTGATACACTCCGAGAAATGAAATTGCCTAGGTTGACAGTGACCAGGAAAGATTTCTTCTGAGGCAGCCTAATAGGTTTTAGGTATGCAGTTTATTTCGGAGTCTGTATTATAACATCAAAAGTAGATGAATGAGAGTGATGGTGCATTCAGTTTTGCATTTCTTTTGGGAATCCAGGGCAAATAGTCAGGGCCAGACCACAAGAAAAGTCCTGTGGGGAACTTTGAGCAGAAAGGACTGAGGACCAAAAGACTCCTGTGGCCTTAGATCATCCCTCTTTACTTAGCACAATCCCCATCAGATTGAAGAAATTTCATTTCCAGTCATGAATGGATTCTGTAGTGGAAGCTTTAGACCAGTTTATGTCACAAGTTGTATGAAAAGCTGAGGTTACATCCTGCCATTGAATTTGTCATAAAACTTAAGATAAGCTCAGCTTTTTTAAAGGAATAAAACCTGCTAATTTGTTGTTTTGGTTTTTTTTTTAAATCAGCAGATCCTTACTCCAATATGTTCTCATTGAAGATAGTGATTAAAAAAGTGATTAAAAAAAGGGAGTGTTAATCAAGCTAATGCTGAACATTTTTTAATTTTTGAAAGGCCCATACTCGCTACTAATTACTAGAAAAGTGCTATCTTTCATGCTTTCACATTCCTATGTATGGTGTAAGTAATTCTTTTTTTCTTCTTCTTCTTTTTTTTTACCAGATAAGCCCTGTGGACATCCTGGAGATACTGAGTTTGGTTCCTTTGAACTTACCAGTGGAACTGAATTTGTGTTTGGTGCCAGAGTTGAGTACAGATGTAATGATGGGTAATACTTATTTAATTCAATATATGGGAGTTAACACAAGGTGTTAATGTTAAAAGAAGTGTCAGTTATAGATTTGTTGTCTGTAATGCAGCTGCAACTTACTAATATTTAACGCTTGATTATTGTTTAATTTAAATTTCTGCAATTACAGTAATACTGAAGATAACTCTTTCTCATATCTGGTGCTATTGGAGTAACTGAACTCATGCACCTGAAGCTGTCATCCAAAGTGTCTAAAATGTGTAAGACTGTAGCTAACTTGAAATCATTGCTGTCTGAGTAGAAAACAAAAATAGTGACCTGTCTGTAAAGCTGCCTCATGACTCCACCAGCCAGCCAATTCAGATGGAAATGCAGCTTTGTATGCTGGAATCAGTGCTCTCAGTAGGCAGTCATGATGCAGTTATGGTAGCGAAGTCATTAGGCCATACAGAGTCTCCTATTCAGAACCACAACTCATCAGTCCTGCTTAAATAATTTTTGTGCATTATGAAGTAAAATGTATTGTAAAAATGTTTGAAGGAGGGAATTTCTGGTAGACTCACTAACATGTCTTCACTGACTGCTTGGAAGAAATTATTCTCTCTTCCTCTTCTGTTCATCTTCTATGAAAACTGCAGCAAGGCAAATATATAGTATTGTGCTTAGTTAACTGTTAACTATGCCTATGACTGGATTCTTTCCTCTTGAAATGCAAATCAGCTATAAGCATGGTACAGTGGCTTAGCCATGCTTTTGCAGTCTTTGTATTGCTGGAATCTAGTCCGAGTTCCACCAAAAGAGTTCCAAAATCAATATTCTTCTTAATCCTTTAAATTCAGACAGTTCTTTACTGTCATTTCAGACTAGCTGTACTTCCTCTGACTACATTTCAGACAAAGCAGAAGCCATGGCATTGTGGCCATGTTGCCCTCAAACCTGACTCATCAAAGCATGAGATACATATGGTTTCGATTAAGTCCTATTTTGATGCTGTCACATGGCTTTCAGTCATACTAGAGCACAGGCAACAGGAGTTTTACTCTGCTTGCTATTGATTATGTAAATTACCCCTAGGTTATTTGTTATGTAGCCAAAGCTTGCTATCTCTGTAATGAAGAAGCCATCATACTGATTACTTCCTACTTTCTGATTTTTTTCATATTTTTTGCCATATGCAATTAAAAGAAACAAAATAGGGAAGTTGCAGGCCAAAAAACTACTTGGTTTTGTCACGTTTTGGTTAGTCTGTGCTAGAACATATGAAACCTACTTCCTTTGCTTCAAAAACAGCAGCACTGCTGTTTCTGTCACATAACGAGACTGTATTTTAGCATTGTTTACTTTTTATTCGGTAAGATACCGGATGCTCAGCCAAAGAAATTACCGTGAGTGTCAGGCAGATGGATGGAGCAATGACATCCCTCACTGTGAAGGTAAATGGAGTTTCACATTTAATTTTTTATCAAACTGTCTTTTTGTCTGTCTGATACTATCTAGAACTAGTCTGTGATCTCTCTACTAGTATTAATTCACAGATGTTTAAATTCAAGTTATGCAGCAGTGAAACTCTTACAATGACTGCTCAGCCATTTTAGTCCAATAAGCACTCAAGCTTTTGTTAAAAAGCATTCACAAAACGGAGTCTTGTCACCCCCAGACTGGCTTAAAGCTCTGCCTCACCTAAAGGCCCTGATAGAGTAGATGTCTGCAAAACATGGTTACAGAAGACAGCTGGGATGAGGCATTTTGGATGTCTGTGAAGCATGTATGTTTTTAGCTAGTTTCCTCTTCCACCCTTGTGAATATCCTAGCCGTTAAGATTTTGTTATAAGGTCTTCTCCCTATTAGCATACTGTGGAAGAACTTCAGTAAGTAAGAATGAGAGCAAGACAGACCCAGACCTCAAGACTTAATAGACTGGATGGCTCAGATGATACTTCCCTGATTTTGGAAACCTTTTTGCCAGTTTCAAACCTGTATGATTATGAAAATAAGCTTCCTTTCTTCCCAAAGATATTTTTAACTGGTCTATTTTAAGATATGTGTGCAGTGGTGAAATTTCTCTGTAGCTTAAGCGTCTAATGCCAGGAAAGGGTCTCTAAGTAAAGAATCACAAATAAAAGTAGATATCTTTCTCTTGTCTAGAGTTTGTTGTCTGTGTTTTGACATTTCCTTGATCTCAGATATTTCACATTTAGTTTACTGGATTTTCAGTGTCCTCAAATTTAGGCATAGGGGTCTCTGTCTGCACAGTATAGAGCAATGGTTTCCAACATTTTTTGTCACATGTCACCAAGATACTGCCATTTCAAAGTCCTTATAACATTTTTCTTTCATGATTGAGGCGTTTTCATTAGACTGAAATATGATGATTGCCTATGAAAGGAACTATTTGTATAATGTCCTCATTGTGAGGAACCTAGATGATAGAATGTGAGCGCATAGGAAAGGCAGATGGCTTATAAGATGGAGAATGTTGTCAGAGAGAAGTGGGAGCTATGGTAGGCAAAACACCAGCCACTTTCGTACATGCTCAGTCATATCTATGTGAACATTTAAGAGTGAGCTTTGATATTCATTTTCCCCTTAATAAGAAATATCTGATGACATACGTTAATTCTTCCTTTTTCTGCAGTTACAAAGTTAGGAGATACAAGAGGGCTAAATTCATGGCTGACATTGTCATTGTTTACTTAGTGATATACTTGTGATATAATTGTTCTGATATCCTTAGCTAAGATTTTTAGTTAGTAACTGAACTGTTGTAGTCAGTCTGTAACACAGCACTTTTCCAGATATTTGTCTATAGCAAATTCAGTTTGGCATAGCTCTAAAGTAAATTAACCTATTTTGAGAAAGTTTAATGGCCCTATGTGTCAGTCAAGGCTCATCTAACCATCCATAGAATTCATAGGATCATAGGATAATTTAGACTCAGCGAGACCTCAGGAGGTCATGTTGTTCAGCAGGTGCTCTGTCTTTAGCCTTCAAGGGCAGAGAAGAGGATGATGAGAGCCAATGTACAAGCTTCCTCCTATGTCAGTCTGTCTTTTTGTGTAGGGTTTTGTATTACACCTGTTGCAAATGGTATCTGAATACATAACAAAAGTGTATATTTTTTAAAAGTGTAAGGAAATTACAGTGAGTTTTCTGTATTTAACTTTTTGTGTGTGTCAATTTATTTTAGAGACTAGACCTCAAAATGTCTGTTCTTTTCCTTTCCTTTTGTTTTGTTTTGTTTTATTTTCCAGTGGCAAAGTGTTTACCTGTACAAGCACCGGAACACGGAAGAATAATTATGACTGGTGCATTTGAGCTAGGCCAAGAATATTCCTTTGGCCAGGTTGTAAATTTTGAATGTAATGCAAAATACAGGCTTGTTGGATCTAAAGAAATAATTTGCTCTTCTGATGGAAAATGGAATAGTGATGTACCTCAGTGCCAAGGTAAAAAGGACACTATTTATTATCTGTAATTAAGAACCTTTATTCTTACAGACTTCTAAGGACTGGTTACCATATGGGAAACTACAAAGCTTTCACTTTATTCCACAACAATTAAGCATAGTTTGTCTGTAAACAATCTCCATTGCATATACGCAGAAGAAGTAGGATAAGAAAGAGAAATCAGAGAATATTGGATGCTAATATGGTCATAATGGACCATCTGTTTGTTCCACATTTTCACTACAAGCTGTATGTTTTGCCAGGCTGCAGTCAATTTCTTTGAAACTAGCTTTGATATGTCTACAGAAGATTCAATCACTTCAATGTTGATGTAACCAAAGTAATTACAAACAATTTTGAATCTATGTGAAGAAAGTTTAAAAAATAAGCATGATTTTAATTCACTCGTGTTCTTAGGGTATATAAAATAGAAAGAAATCATGACGGATTTTTCTTTCTTCAGACTAATGTGTTTTGACAAGTTAGAAGGTTAATTCATGTTTAGTTTTTACAGACCCACAGAATCACAGAATAGGTGAGGTTGGAAGGGACCTCTGAAGGTCCCTCAAAGCAGTCAGCTAGGGCAAATTGCTGAAGACCATGCCCAGTCAGCTTTTGAACACCTCCAAGGATGGAGACTCCACAGCCTCTCTGGGTAACCCATTCCAGTGTTTGACCACTCTTAAGTAAAAATGTTTTTTCTTATGTTTAAGTGGTATTTCCTGTATTTTAATTCGTGCCCATTGCTTCTCATCTTGTCACTGGGTGCCAATGAGAAGGGTCTGGCTCCATCATCTTTACTTCTGCTGCCCCACCACAGTCAGGAATTTATACATATACACATTAATAAGATCCTCCCTCCTTCCCAAGCCTTCTTTTCTCTAGACTCTCTAAGCCTCTCTTTATCTGTCAGTTTTTCCAATTCCTTAGTTATCTTCATGTCCCTTCACTGGACCTGCTCCAGTATGTCCATGTCTTTCCTGTATTGGGGAGCTCAGACATGAACACAGCACTTCAGATGTGGTCTGACCAGTGCTGAGTAGAGGGGAAGGATCACCTCTTTTGACCTGCCAGCCACACTCTTCCCAATGGAGGCCAGGACGCCGTTTTCTTTGTTTCCTGCAAAGGCACGTTGCTGACCCCTGTTCAACTTGTTCATCAGTGCTGCCAAGATTTTTTCTGCAAAACTACTTTTCAGCCAGTTGACCCCACCCTGCCCCACCCACAGCTTGTACTGGTGGATGGGGTTATTCCTCCTGTTTTGCAAATAGAGATTGTATGGGATTGGACTGTCAGTATGTAAGAATGAATCCCAGGAAGCTTATGGTAACAATCACTGTTAAATATTCAGTCCATCAAGTTTCTTAGATAATTTATATGTTATCTGAGCAGGAAGAGCGGAGTACAGTGTGTTTAGAAGAGCGGAGTACATGTCAGGATATCAGATACGTGTACCTTTTATTCACAATTTCAGCTCTCCATTTTTCTGCTTTGAAACCTCATTTATTATAATTTGAACAGCAGAAAGTGGGATTAAACACATGTGCTTGTAACATTTGCAGAATATAGTGAATTTTCTTAAACAATGACAGTTTCACTGAGCTATATTTCATCCTAAATACAAAGTAAATCCAGCAAAGGAATCCAAGAGAACTCTTTGATGTCCTGCTCTGTAGCCTAGGAAACAAAGCCTTGAATATTTTCTGGCTTTATGAATGCAGTTTTTGGAAACTGCAAGATCTCAGTGGTCTTACCAGGTTTGGCAAGGAGCTGGGGATGCTGAGGTTCTTTTATAGATAGTGAAGCATTCTAGTGTCAGTTTTCCAGAAAGTTTAATTCTTTTTTCCTGTTGATGCCATGATTTAACTAATTGTATACTGGCTATGAGAGCGCTTTAGGTTTGCTGGAAATTGCAAGGAAATGAAATAATCTGAAAAATGGAAAATCCTAAATTTCAGCTAGCCTAGTTGCTTATTTTAGAATGTCCCCTGCCTTATATACTGATTATGAGATCCATTAAAATCCAAAGCAAAGCCCTGAAATCTGTCTCATGAACCAGTTTGCTACTGATGCTTTGCTACACCATACTTTCTACCTGGCACCCACAATCAGGTCATTGAAGAGTTCTCAAATAAGTTTCAAACAGTTTCAAATGCAAATGTTTTTGTGAAGTCAAATGAAAAAAACCCTAAATTTTATTCCAATAGGCAATTATTCTCAGCAAATAAAAATAAACTAAAATATATGGATTTTGTCTTTCTCAATTTCAGATATTATCTGTGATGTGCCAAAAATTCTGCATGGATACGTACATTCTCCAAAGGGGTCTTACAAGGAATCTGAAAAACTACAGTTTGCCTGTGATGAAGGATACAGATATGGTGAA
Organism: Mycteria americana; assembly: GCF_035582795.1. Taxonomy (NCBI): domain Eukaryota; kingdom Metazoa; phylum Chordata; class Aves; order Ciconiiformes; family Ciconiidae; genus Mycteria; species Mycteria americana. Next base: position 44,043,195 of record NC_134371.1, read on the forward strand.
AGAGCAGATGTACAATGTACTGAATCAGGATGGAATCCAACCCCCTATTGCACTGGTTAGCCTTGCCTAAAGTTATTTTGCACATTTGTTGTGTTTGGAAGTAATTTCAGAGATTAGTAATGACAAAAGTTAGTTAATTCATAACAAAAGGAATCCATCCACATCTGACCAATATCCCATGAAGATCTGGAAGGATTAAGTGTTAAAGGGACCAGACAACTGGATAAGAGTTTTCCATCGAGAGCAGTAGCAAAAACAGTTAATTCAGTCTTTTGTTACTTGAGTGTAGTTAAATAGTCCATGAAGCAACAATTGCTCCAGTATACTGCATACATGAGACTGATGCTAAAATACTTCATGCAGAATTAGTAGCTGTTGTTATTTTATTCTTTTTTTATACGATTCTGAATTAGTGCAGAGAACATAGGAAAAAGATTTCTTGGGTTAGAAGAAAATCCTAGGAAAAAATCCTAATTTGGACAAACAGGAAGGATAAAGCTGAACCTCTTTACCTTCTACAAAATATGATGAAAATGTTTTATCTAAGGAACGGAAAAATCAGACACTAAAAAGAATATTTAAGCAAGCAGGGAAAAAAAAAGGTATTAATACCTGAGAAATTCATACTACGGAAGGAATCTGAAATTTTTAATGGCATGGGAAAATTAACATTTGAAACCAACTTTTTAGAGCAGTAGTATGGTTTTTGAAGTCCTATTGTCTTCACATCAAGTCTTGATAGTTTTTTAAGTGTGTTTAACATGAACATAGCTGGTACAAGTCAGTGGCTGTGCTGTATGTTGGAAGACTGAGTAAAGAAGTATTTGTCTGATACCATATGAATTACAGCAGTATGAATAAAATTGGGGAATGCTAATAGTCTTGGCTTGATGACCTACTTATGAATCACAAGCAGTTCTTTGAGGGGGAGATACAAGTTAATGCATCTTCAGGTCTTCCTTGTTCAGTGGTTGAGATGCTGTGTCACCATAGCCAAGACTCTGCTACTTGTAATTGTAGGACTCAGTGAAACCACTCAGTAAAATCCCACTCAACATCTCACCCTGTATGAACATCTGAGACCACAGAAGTTTCCTTGACCTACTGAACTGACCTCTGCATTTTGACTGAGTGTCCTGATGAGTCTTACTGTAGTTTGAGCAGACTGAGCACCTGGTTGCTAGTCATTATATCCATTCTTGAAATTTCCAGACTACTAGTTCTGATCCACCAGTTCCAATCAAAGAGGAACAATTCAGAAATGATCCCTATTTCACTGGTGAAACTTTAGTAAGAAGTTGTTAGTGTACTGTGCAACCTTTCAGAAATGACTGGAAATTACAAAAGTATCTTTCAAATTAAAACCCTGACTTAAGTTTGTAAGCTGCCTTTCAAGAGTTCTTCTGAAATAGTGAGATAGTGTTGTAGGAAAAACATTCTGAAGTTGACATGGCCATTTCCAAAGGAGTTTGAGCAAATGTGAAGTATCAGAAAGATAAGTTCAGAAAGATAAGTAGTCCATTGATAGCCATAGGTGTCTAAGCAGAAAATTACAATGGAATTGTAGTGCTGGATTAGACATAAAGCTGAAAAAAATAGTACTTTCTCCACAGCCATTATGTCAAGAATTGTGTACAACATAGAGTTGAAGTTCACTAACCCTAAGAACCATGGACATGAAGTGATATATAAACAGAAACCAAAGTAACATGGTATGCATGAATCCTGCCACTGTCCATGACCCTTAGTCTAGGATGAAGACAGCAATTTGTTTAATGTCATCAGAACAGTAATTGCACAACCACATTATCCATGGTGTTCAAACTTCCCATCAGAAACTGTCTGAGAATCTCTACAAATTAATATATTTACAATGCTGAAACTCCTTCTTGCTTTCTAACTCCCAGATGCCTTCTGAGCAGTTAAGATGACAAATCCATAATTTCTGAGGCTAGTCCTGTTTGACATCAGCCCTCTGGTTCATGGATTTTACTTTTGTTTCATTCAATTACAGCACTTAAAGACTGTAATTAAATCTCCAAATCCCACAAACAGAAATATGCACGTTATGTCCCAGTTGAAACAGTTTGATATAAATTTTGGGGAAATCATTAGCACCTTGAATTGTCTTCAAGAAATTGCCAAACACTTGAAACTGGAAAAAAATGTTGGCAACCGGGCAACGTTGTAGGATATTATGTACCACCCACCTTCCTGAGACCTCTTCCAGAAAGACTCCTTTAGAAATAAAGAGTAGTCAGTCTTAGTGTCCACTCAAGTTCTTGACCTTTCTGCTTCAAGATTAGTAACGATATTAATTAATAGGCATTGCCTATGGTTTAGCAACATACTGCTTTTGAGAAGTGCCAAACAAAACATTCTTCCAGACACTGACATACTGGGCTCTGATACTTTGGGCACATTCAAATAGTGGTTCTGGATCCTACTTGACTTACCACTGAACCTAGATGATTCAACAGGACATGCATACAGCCGATTCGCCCAGCTTCACTTCACAGCAGCACCAACCCGTAGTTACCTTATAGTCAACCCCTCCCAGCCCTGAGTGTGTTGGTGATATTTTCTAAATTTGAAGTAGAATACAAAAAAACCCAAAAGACAAGCTCTGGTTTATAAGTAATATGTTTGCCTGGCTTCTCCGAGCATAAAGATCTCATGAGCTTTTTAGAATAGCATTCTTGTCCTTCCTCAGTTGTTGAAATACTTCCAATGTCAGTGCAAGACCCTATTCTTAATGACACAGCCTTTTAATGATCAGTTCGTAGTTAAGTATAGTTATTTCTCTGTTTAGGACCTGCCGGTGAACCTGCCCTCCTTTGGGACAGTGTCCATAAACCAGACCAGGAGAGCTCTGAGTGAGCCCAGCATAGGTCATTTTGAGCTCCAGCTGTGGAATGACCTACTGGAAAAGATTAGCCAAATTCAGCTTGATCACCTCCAGTTCTTGCTCCAACCATTCTCTTTGCAATGAAGTTTTAATCTTCTAATTAGCATGACATCAATAACAGCTGTCACTCTCCTCTTACAGAACCGCACATTTCTAAGAGTGGGAGAAATGTAACCTTTTCTTTGCCCCAAGAAACATCTTTTTAACAATTTTATGCAGTTATGGTCAATATACTATGAAAATAAGAACTTATGCAATAAATACAAACATATTCTTCAAATTAGCATCCAGTTTTTTTCTTTTTATTTAGAAATTGTATGCTCTCCTCCAAGAATTCCCAATGGGAACTTTAGACCTCAAGAAGACAACTACAGAGAAGGTGATATAATCACAATACAGTGTTATCCTGGATATCACTTTAAAACATTGACTGGCAAAAGTACAGCTGAATGCACCAAGAATGGCTGGGTGCCTGATCCAGGTTGTGTCCGTAAGTAGCTCTCGTGAATGTAGATACAATATGTAGAGTTGTTGGAAATATCTCAGTGAAAAAGAGGTCAAGAGAAAAACTTAAGAAGCATGAGAAATGAGAGTTGCTTATTCATTGTGTTTCCTCATGATGTAAAGCTTAATTTGATGGCTTAGAAAAATCATCTATAAAAACAATGGTATAATCTACATTTACATTATGTTTATAGACACAGGTATTATCTATTACTGTGTTTGTGAAAGTATGTGTTAAAAAGTGCTATAGTCAGCTCCCTGTCAGGAAGGTTTGTGGTCTGCCTGAGGAGTAGCATGCCAGTCAAGATAAGAGGACACAGTGAGTGTTAAAGTATCCAAACCAAAACAAAACATAGGTAATGGTTGAAAGGTATCTTTCACTGTAGTTAACACAGCTTTAGGTTTTTGCTTGCAGTTGTATGTTGATATATTATGAACAATCACAATATTATTCTACCTATAATAACCTGTCAAATAACAAACCGAGATATTCTTGATTGTTTATAAGTTCTTCCTTGGCTTAAACTTCCCATAACTACAATGATAGTTTTGCCCAGTAGGCACAGCATTAACAAATAAATAAATAAATTAGCAATTAATTTCATAATCTAGCACTCTTTCATCTTTGTTCACTGAAAATAAAAGAAAAACTTAGAAAACAGGATGTGAGAGAAACCCTGATGAAATCAGTCTCGAAAATGCACCTTTGGATGATTTGAACTATTCCCGAAAAGTGCACTGTTAGTATCTGGATTAATCTTCTCTCTATGTATGTATGGGTTCTAAAATTCAAGTATCATTCTGAGACCACCTCACTCATTATTGAATGGTCTGTCCAGTGGGTGATTTCCCCTACCCCAGCATGTAGGCTCTGGGTCAGAGCACTTCAGGAGGAACCTACCTGCCATGGCCAAGTAGGACACCCTGGGTAAACGTGATTGAAAGCTTCTAGGAATCTCCTCCTTCTGTCCTTGACTTGTCTCTGAAAAGGGTCCGTTCTTTTGAGGAACTGAGAGAACAAAAGAAAAACACTGTAGTTTTAAAATGAACATGAGAAGAGCTAGGAAGAGCTATTGGTGCGGAATCTGAAAAGTTACAAATGAAAATGGTGACAGGAGTCATCTCAATTTTAAGAGTCCACAGTTCAGTGTCTATATCTGAGCTAGCTGTCTGGGCTCCCATCAAGGTGTGTATAGTAAATTTAGTCAAGACGCTCTACAAAAGAGCGTCACCTCACCGCAGAATAAATACTTACATTTGGCCTCATGAAGCAGCCTTTGGAGTCCACTGAGACTATTGACTAGATTTCTGTTGGTTGCAATGGAAATGGAGGGAACCAACATAGGTACAGGTAGTGACAAAGACACCAGAAGCAGAGTGCAGTTGTTCCTGCACTCCTTAGGATCTGCCAAGGTGATTCTGCCAGTTTCAGAAAACACTCAGATGATGAAGCTGAAGCTGAACTAATTGTGTCCTGAGCTTTTTGTCATGCATGTGTTGATATTGTTGCTGTTAACTTCTATTTCAAGAGAAACCGTGTGACTACCCAGCTATAGAAAATGGCAAGTTACCTGACACACTGGAGAACCACAAAACCCGTTACTTTCCAGTGAGGCTTGGGCAATACGTTGATTACCACTGCAATAATGGTTATTCAACCCCGAGTGGCAAACCCTGGGTTCGAATGGTCTGTTCTGAAAGGGGCTGGTCTCCAGAGCCAAAATGCCTCAGTAAGTACATTTCCACTATAAGCTCAATTCTGTTATAACTAGCAAAGGTCTGTGCAGCATGAATTGTGCCGATGGAGCACAAGACAGAACAAAGAACAGTTTGTTAAAGTAGAACTGCTTTAGTTGACCCCTGAACTGCACCCAGACTGCCATTCTATCTGCAGAACTCAAACTGTCTGCTGGTGAGTGACACTCTGAAGTGCGTAAGGCTGAAACGATGCCTTTGGATTTTGGAGATTCTTTACTCCTGACACTATCCATGAGATTAAGAAACAGGAAATGTTTCTCAACTCTGGCTTCTGGGTCATGTGCATGCATCTACTTTTACCTGCACACACAGCTGCGCATACAAACAAAGAGTTTCTACTCTATGTAAATACATTCTTCCTTCCATGGCTTGGGCACTTTGTCTAGAGGTTCCTCTCTGAGATCCATTGCCTGGTCCCTTTGGAGAACGTTTGGGGCTGAGAAGGTGGCACACTCTTGCAATAAGCTGAAAGCAAGCATAGCATCAGCAAGAGATTTAGACACACTGACTTAATGATTGAACTATAGAAAACAGATTTAAAGCAGCGAGCTGAGGCCTCCTCTCCTAACACACATCTTCAGTCACAGTAAAGTTCCTACCTAGTGGTAGGGTTTGCAAGTGGATTACAAAAGGGTGATCTTTCCCTGTTGCCCTCAGTGGGGTGGTGCTCAGTACAGGAAATGAGTGGAGTCCTGCCCGGAGGAAAGGACCAGTTACTCAAGTAACACAGCTATGGCATTCCTTCAGCCATCTCCCTTCTGTCTGGGCTCTTGGGGGCACAGGATGCCGTAGAGCCAGTGTGCTTAACTGTTGCTAAAGTCTCCAGAGCTGGTCTGGGAGGCTGATACCTTTGCACTGAGATGATAAAATCTGGAGGCAAATGCTGAAAATCACTCAGGGCAGACATCAACGTTTTAGAGACGCAGCAGACCAAACCAGAGCTGGTGTACAGGACACTAGATGCACTGAAGTTAGCCAACCCTGCTTATGAACGCTAGGTAAGTGATATTGTTTAGTAGACCACTTCTTAGCAAGCACTTCATGTAGTTACTTGCACTCCTGTTCATGTGATTCATTAATCTTAGGGCAGTGAAACAAAACAAGCTTTCATTCAGGTTTGAACACGAATGTCTTTTTGGGATAGAAGGATACAGAAAGGTGCTAGGAGGCCCTTTTTGAGTAACTGTCTTCCTAAGAATTAATTTACCTCAGTTCTTCTGTACAAATTACTGTGGTTAAATGTGCTTACCTTCCTTCTTTAGAAAAATGTCATGCTGGACAGCTGAAAAATGGTTATGTCCCACGTAGCCCGAAGGATGTTTACATGGAAGGTGAAAGAGTTAAATATGTTTGCGACAGTGGCTATCATACTGAACATGAAGGTGGGGAAGTCATGTGCACAAAGGATGACTGGACACCTCCTCCAAGATGTATCCGTAAAAGTGAGTGTGCTTGTATTTTGTTGAGGTTTCTACCTAAAACCAGTCAATCCGTCATCACATCACCTACGTTAGTCCGTCACCACTGCTTCGTAACTCTAAGTCTAGGTGCTCTACAGCTGAAACACAATGCTGTGATTCTCTCAGCTGGCTCATGCAGCTCTCATGTCCCTGTATGCTGCTGAGGTCAGTCGCTATACAACCGTGCAGAATGTAACCCTGTAAAACGTCCACCCGTGGCTCATTCAGATCTAGAATGTAAGCTCTGGGATGGGAATCATAGTCCTTTTGTCTTCAGGAGTGAAATCTTGTTATAGCGTAGCTGTGCAGTAATATGATAAATAGTATAATTATAATATATTATAATTATAATATAATAGTATGATAAATTCCCCTTGCACAGCCTATCTGTAATTTCTTGTCTCCTTTCAGCCTCTCGCTGTGCCACCTGATCCCTGTTTCTCTTGCTTCCTTTCCAATTAGCATCATACTGGAAGGGGGGAGGAATAGGAAGGGTACCTCTCCTAACTCTATTTCCAGCTTTTGCTCCTGACTTGCACCAGCCTTGAAATTGCTAGAATGTCTCACAGGAACTTTAAATACTTTAGATAATGATTTCATACGGACAAAAGAAATAATTCAACCTAACTTTTCTTAGACTGTAAAAATATTGTTTTAGGAAACAATTCCACCCTGGCAGAGGCACCGTCCATAGAATGTTTTGGACCACCACCCACTGAGATTTTGACATAGCAATGAGCAAGCAAAAGAAAATTTTATTGTTCCTACTGCTAGGCAACCGTGGGCATTACTGGTATAAACACCAACACATTTGATGTGAAATTTAAACTTCTGAAGCTGTTGCATGAAAGTATCATGAACTCTGCTCCCTACATTCAAATACATCCTCTAGTGTTCCTCAAAGTCTTTTTTTTTTTTTTTGTATCTTCATTTACTTGATCTCTAATGAGCAAATGTTGCTATTTGTTGTAGTGTTACTTTCTTAAAATGAAGAAACTCCTTCACAGGATAATTTATTAGTAAAGAACTTAGCATACTACAGAAGTTGTCTTCCAGAATACAAGAGCATAACATCCAACCGAGATACAACCAACATAAAACTGATTTCCATCTGTTTAGACTGGCTTAAACAATGTATTCCAAGTGGTGTGAAATCAGTTACAACATTGGCTCTGTCTGCACTAGTGTTTCAGTGTGCAAGAAGGGGTCCTTTGGTACAAATTTGCTTTAGTCCTGTGGTATTGCACACTGAACAATTTCTCTTTGGTAGAACCGAGGTGGTACCTGCACACCGTGGTGATCTCTGGCATGCCCCCCTTGCAATATGGACAGAAGGTCCTCTTCATGCATGCACAGTGCAGTGCACACCCAACATGAATTTCATTTCTAGTGAAGACCAGATGTGGACAAATAATTTTGGAAGCTTACAGGATTGCTGCAAATCAAACCCCTGTCCATCCCTGTTTGTGCTGCACGAGTTGGTAACTGTGAACTTTGACTTTTCACTTTCCTTTTGTCCTCCAGGAAGAGAGCTCAAGGCAGAAGCAAAAATTCATGTGCTCTTAAAAATGTTCTAAATCCTACTGATTTTCATTTGTCCTCCTTCTTCTGTGTATGATAAGCATGTAGTTTAGCAGAGTTTTACTTGGAAGAAATTCTGTCTATCTCTTTCAGAAACATGCCAGAATATCAACTTTGACAATGGTAATTTGCTCAAGAGAGGGAAAACATTTCCTTTAAAGGAGAAGGTCCCCTATAGTTGTCATACTGGCTTTGTAACTCCAGAAGGACAAGAAAGAGGAGTGATACAGTGTCAAGAGAATGGGTGGACTTCACTTCCAAAGTGCATCAGTGAGTAGCAAAAAGGCTTCAGAGCTCCCTATCATTGTCACTGGGGCAGAGATGATGTCCTATGTACTCAGATTCTTGTCATCTAGATTGGTAGAGTTTTCTTACTGGGCAGAGGGAGACTCAAATAGAGGACTGATCCTCCAGAGATTAACCTTTCTGGGGCTCCAAGAAACCGAGAGAGGAAACATAAAGGAAGTGAGTAAGGCAAGAAAATATCTACTGTCTTCTAGGTGAGCCGTCTTTTTGGACCTCTAGCATGAAGTAGATGGTAATCACTGACCTCTCCAGTGATTCTTACCTGATACAAGGTACATATGCCCAAATTTACTCCCAATTCTGCCGCCTTTCACACTTGTGAGGGAAGATTTATGAAGAAATGCCTGTGAACCAAGGGATTCTGCCAAGAACTTTCTTTAAATGTGACCAAACGAGAGAAAAATGGGATTCATCATTTGGAAAGATGTTCTCACTATGCATAAAAAGTACTATGCATATGTCTGCCCTGGTGTTAAAAAGTACATTTGTGAAAAACATCAAAGTGCTTTTTCCGGAAAATACCTCCATACTGTTGTTCCCTTTTTCCTCTTAGAAGTTCCTTCCTCTCCTGAACAGGGGTGTAGGATAGTCTTCCTTAATCTTCCAGTGTTATGGTACCAAGGCTCATAATAGTGACCAGCTTTAGCTGATATTTTATCTTGTCCTTTTATTTCAGACTGCCTTTACCTAGGATTTTGCAGCTTTTTTTCTGTCCCTCTCACAAATGGGGAACAGGAGTACAAACTGTTTGCTATGACACCAATAATAATAATAATACGTAGTAGAAGGAAAGGAACTGAAGCTAAGGAAGAAATATTTATGCTAGATATTACTTCTATTCACATATTTCTGAAGATTAATGCAATAGATATTATGTGAATATGCTACATATGATAGTCTACATTCATATTCTGGCAATGCAGAATTTTTAATGTTTCAAATATACCGAGTAGTTCAGTAGACTAGCACACACTAAGGCACGTACAGAAATGATGGTTCCAAAGGACAGTGTTTCTCGATCACAAAATGCACTAACTTTGTTTTATTCTACAGAATCATGTGAAACACCTCGTGTGGACATTTTGAATTACCCCACAAATAAAACTGTGTTCATGGCTGAAGATACAATTGAGTATGCATGTTTGGAGGGATATCAAACTGCAAATAAGATGCCAACTGGTACTTCAAGGTGTGGCATAAATGGTGAATGGAGTCCAACGCCCCAGTGTCTTGGTGAATATTGTTGTGTTTGCTAATCAGTGTAACTCTGTACACACTTTGTGAAACTGTTTTCTCTAAGACTTTCTTTGGTTTTGTTCTACTCATTAGTGTACTTTTTGTAGGGTGTACACTATATGTTAAAATATTTTGTCTTTGTAGCAATAGAATGTACAATACAGGTGTTGCCCAATCGAGATTTTTCTCCTAAGAAGAATAAATACTGCAATGGAGACGTTGTGAAATTTACCTGTGCAAACAAGTACGTGAGAGTGGGACCTACCTCTACTCAGTGCTATTACTTTGGATGGTTTCCATCACCACCAGTATGTAAAGGTAATTCTTCTGTTAACTTTATTGTAGCAGGAAATACATGAAAATGCCTGGGTCCTGAAGACTTTCTGCAGACACTTTCTATAAGCCAGTCTTGCTCCCAAGAACAATTATCCCATCTTTGTCTCTAAAAGGGCAAGAACTGGTCCTCTTCAGATCATTTCATACTGTTTTGCTATTTTATGTGAAAGATTCTGAACAGCTGAACTTTCAGTGTTAAACTTGCTGTTAGCTTTAGTTATGCCAGTTGGACTTCTGCAATAACTGCAAGTGAGCTGGTAAGTGGCTTGCACAAAATTTCACTCAGGTTATTGACTGTAATGTATGAAAAATTATTTATTATTCAAAAAGGCATAATAATGTGCAATATGGCAGCCAGAAGTGATTAATTTGAGTAATGTCCTCTCTTACTGTATCCTAAATGTCCTAAGTTTTGCCACTGCCTAATGTTGATACCCGTCAGATATTGTACGCTATGTTCCTTTTTCTGATCACATGATATTGAAGAAAAAAAATAGTTTTGGAGATAACACAGAGCTGGACCCACACAAAAGAAACACAGTGAAAGGTTTTCCTGTGAAATTCCTCGGCTTCGTCCGGTAGGGTGAACAAACTCATGCAGCAGGGAAGATATATGCCCCTATTCTTCTCATCCTTTTGGGACAGAGCACAACTTAGTGGCATTTGAAAATAGTTTATTTTACTGGTGCTATGCCCTTTCATGAGGCAGCCTGAGAGGATGAAGGGATCTCATATTTCTCGTCTCCCTTCCTTCCCACTCGATCAGTTTCCTTGTTGTCTTCCATGCTCTCATCCTTCTTTTTGTTCACTCTCTTTTGCATTTAAAAACAAGTATATTTCACATAGTGGGCTCTTTAGCTCAGGAACATTTTAAGCTCCCTTAACAGGAGTTCCATTCACTCCATCAGAAGTTAATTCCTTTAATATATGGTACATATCACTTGCTGGGTGATTTTTATAATATATGTTATTATTACTTGCAGAACTTTCACCTTTTTTTTTTTTAAAGAATACTGAAGTTGTCATCCATTTAACACTTTTTTTTTTTCTCTTAAAAGTGGGTTGGTTTTATCAACCACTTCTTTTATCATAGCAGGAAATTGACAGTGCATGGAAATAAGGGAATAGAGTGAGCCAGGGTCATGCATATCTGTTTGTGATCTCCAGCCCAACAGGAATCCAGATATTCAAAGGCATAAACCAATGACCTGTTTAACCTGTTCTACTGATTTTTCTTAGCTTTAAACAACAAATTCAATTTATTTTGTGTTGCACTTAACATATAGCTGTGCCAAAAGTACTGAGTTCAGAGCATAGATTTGATCTCTTGATTTCAGTGAACGCCAGGGGCTGTGGACCTCCACCTGAGATTACCAATGGAAGTATTGCTGGTGGCTCTGTGGAACAGTATTGGCATGGGGACAAAAAACAGTATGACTGCAACACGGAATTTAAATTGGTTGGATCAAAGGAAATAGAATGTGTTGACGGACAATGGTCATCTCCTCCCTCTTGCATTGGTAATCTATATAACTCTTACTTGTGAGAAGTCTATAATTCACTGTAGATTAATACTTCACAGATATCTTCACAATTAAAATTACATATTTGCAGGTATAACATGTTACATTCAAAATCATGTTATGGAGGAAAAGTAAACACACACTATATGTAAAGCCAAAACCTTATTAGTAGTATGATTGAAATCTCGACAGTCCAATCAAAGAATTTTTGTGAGTCCATACCAAATGATTACAGAAAGAAAATAAATATGTAATATATAAAGAATAATTATAAATACATAAAAATATATAAATATAATTATAAATAAATATAAATAATCCAGAATATCTGAGTAATACAAATAATTTATAATACATAATCACAATTGTTATACTCACACCTTCTCTTATTTACCCCTCTTTCTGGTATTATGCTCACCCTTCCGCTGCCCCTTTGAGTCCTAAAGTCAATGGCTTCAGTCTGGTGTGTTTTGGAGGCAAGTTGCAGCACTTTTATCAGTACCTCAAGTCATTCACTGGGAGGAATAATGTTGATGCTGATGATTTCCTATTCCTCCTTACAGGATCTGCTTGGGGTAATTTTTAGGTTTGCTAGCATGCTTTTATGTCTTGCCCTTTTTTCACTGGTCTACAAGTTCTGAATTAGATATGTTAAGTGTGTTTTAAATATGTTAGATACTTGTTCTTTGTTCTTTTTATTACCCCTAAAACCAGTTTTGATCAGCTCCAGGTCTAAGCTGGCCTTTTGTGAGCTATTCATAACGTTGAGGTGCCAGGCTATGCCCTGTCTCTTACCATCCTGTGCCTCTACTCTGCCACACCCAACCTTTGTTCCCACTTCTCAAGGGCTCTGTTATCATACCAGGCCTGTATTCACCTGCATCATTATATTAGAGTCACAATTACTCACTCTACAGACACTAAAAACTGGTTACCAGTATGTATATAAAACTATGGTTGTGCCATACAGAGATAACCAAAAGTAAAATAAATAGCTATAGCCTGGTCACTAGAAAAATTGCTGTTACAGCTAAAACAAGTCAAACTGAGCCTCCAGGCAGGTCAGGACAAGTTCTGACAAAGTAAGCCTGATAAGCCTCCATCCTGAGGCCCTGCAAGCTCGGTACAAACTCTGTGGCCTCTTTCTAGCAATGGCAATACTGTATGTTACTGGGGCACAGGGCTACAAACACGATGACTATGAATGCGTTATGTACGTTGCTGTCTTCCCTAGGCTAGAGTCAGACATGTCCAACAGTTTTTTATAGTCCTTATGTTGAAACGGTGAATAGTTCTACCGTCAACTCTCCTGCCTAAGCAAAAGCACCCACCTTCTGTGCATGTCATTAGGTAGTGTATCTCCAACCTGAGAGTAGGAATGTCAATGACAGGAGTTAAAAAAATACTTGTGCAAAACTACTATTTGTTTGTTAAGACAGTGTCTCAGAATTGAAGTAGAGTTCAATATTCAAGCTGAAAATCTGTAAACACAGAAAACAATTCGGGACATTCTTATGGTGCAGGATCTAACTGCAGAACCCATAAATGGTGGTTTTTTATGGACTAGTTTACTCTGTCCCTATATGTATACATTCTGACATGTCTTCCATGAGCAACACTAGTGGTTTAAAAAAGTACAGTGTGGAGCTTGCATCTTTTCAATCCTTGATCCAGTGAGAATAGTTTCCGTGCACAGGCTTGAAAGAAGAGTGATCCAAACTTGAGTGCAGGGTTGTTCAAATTCCATTTTTAAATTTATCATGGGTCTTCCCTCTCCCACATTAAGAGCGGGCTGTGTGCCGTTATTCCCCTTACGTGCCTTTTTCCTCCTTCAAAAAAACTACTCTCACACTGCACTCATGTGTGCAAGCTGTTACACTTTGCTATCACTACCACTGCAACAGTGACAGCCCAAGGCAGGAACTGCTGTTATCACACATAGGTGACAGCACTGCAGCCCTCTAAGTGGTGTTACAGTGGTTTTCAGTTCTTGTAATAATACTAATTGAAAGTACACATTACAAATGTGTAGGTGTATAATCAAATAAAATTTTGACTGATCAGAATCAGGGATCCAGGTGAGTTGGATTGATCCCACTCAGGGATCCAGGTGAATTGGACTAATTGGAAGGTTTTCTTATGCTTTAGGGTTTATGTACCAATGAAAAACAGTTTGGGAAATTAATGTTAGCTGAAACTACTTGTGGAGCATGCTGTGGAGTTACCACAGTGATGGAAAAGGAAGGGAAAAGACAGGAGAGGGATTTAGTAAACTGACTAAAAAATATACATAGTCCAGCTGTGTTGAAGTTTAGTTGTTGCAATTAATGGGAGTAGGTTTGACTCTCCAATGCAAATATAGTTATTTTTAAGTTCTTTCAGCTATTCATATATAACTCCAATATTATCGTGGAGTACTTCTGCTCTTTTCAACAGAAGACAAAATGCCATGTGCATCACCTTCCTCTATTCCGAATGTTGTTCTTCATCAGGAAGACCAGACCCAGTTTTCACATGGTGATGAATTAACTTGTGGATGTAAACAAGGCTCTGGCAATTCTGAGGAAATGACAATAAAATGTCTTAATGGGGAATGGAAGCCTTTACCTCTTTGTGCCGGTAATCTATTTCCATAATATTTCCATAATATTTCAGCTATGAGTGTAGCATAGTTCTATTCAAAATTTCAAGGATTTCAGCAATCAATGTGTAGCCAGAGATACTATAGTTTCATGCATCTCAACTAAGTTTTTTTAATTTACTCCTCTTTTAAATGTGAACGTGTCTTTCATCCTGGAAAGACTCTGCACCTACAACTTCGTAAGCGCTCTGAGTAGGTTTGGGGAAAGAAACGGACACTTGCACAGTGGCTAACATCAAGTATGGGGGTCTATCTTTGGTATATGGTGACGTTTACCCATTTTCCAGTGTGCCTCTCTGGTAATGATCCTTCAGAAGCCTTGGGACATACCTGCAATAAGGTAGCATGCCTGTTGCGTTAATGACTTGTACTTTTATGTCTCTCTATACTACTTTGCTTTTTTAAAATCCTCCTGGGAATTAAAAATCATATTAGTAGCTACAATGTGCTAGGCTTATCCCATCCTTACCATTTTTGTGTGGATTAGTCCTTTTCATTTCTGATCAGTAGTATGCTCTTTTTTCTCATCTTCCCATTTAGTTTTGCAGTGCATAAATGGACTGAAAGTAATGTCTTTTAAAAAGATAGAAAACAAAGCCTTTTCCTAAGAAAAAGAAAAAAAAAATTACATTGAAGTCAGTAATTTCAGAAAAAAACAATACTGGACAAGAAGGAGTCTTGTCTGGGATAAATTATTCCAGCACTTCACTTATCTTTAACAGAATACAGTTTATGATATATCCAATTCTTGGTTCCCCCTTTCTTCAGACGTGATTTTATATTTATCAGTGATTTGAGTACACTATACCTTTATTTACAATTGCATTGAGGGTTGAATCTGGCACAAAACACAGCCTGCTTAGCTTTCACAAGTAGCTTGCGTTCTGACTCTCAGAACCACCAGTCAAGGATACAAGACCTGGTTATGACTTAGATATACTTTCACAGGAGATTGATACCTGATACATATTTGGTGTGGAGTAGTACTTCCTTTATGACGCTGTTTCTACAAGCAAAAGAAAGTTTCTCTTCCTGCTCATCTTACTACCTTTTTATAGTTTTAGGGAAGAAAAAAATGCTTAGTTTTTATATTATTTACTGCACTCAGAAAATGGGATCCTGTCAACATAAAAATAATTGCTTTGTGAGTGGGAACAGTCTCTGCTTTAGATAGCAGGAACAAAAAAATCATTCTGTTTCTGTAATCTAGGAACCTTAGGAGTTACTTCAAACTGGAGTAAATAAAAAACCACTTTCACATGGACATGCATTAGGAAACGGATGACCTCTTCATCAGTGAATGCGTATGTATGTATTATCTGAACTAAATCTATTTTTTAGCTCTTTTTGTTGATTTTTTTCAGATCCATCTCCTCAGTGTGTACTTCCAATGGATGTTGAGCTTGTGGACAATGGTCATCTTCCCAAGGCAGAAAAGGAGACTGGGTTCTATGGAGTTATACATTATATGTGTCCATCAGCTGACAAAAGTATTAAACAGGCAACTTGTGTGTCTGGAAAATGGTCACCAGAGATTGAATGTACAAGTATGTTTTTAGATTTGCATACAATGTCTTCTTTTTGTGTAGGAATGATAAATGCTTATTATTAAAGCTTCTTAGCATTACTGTGTCACTAGTCTGAAATAGAAATGCTTACTTGATTATATGCTAAAGGATAGTCATGAATAATTATGGGAACCGTATGAACAGTTAACGAGGTTGAGAGACACACTATTTTAGTGAGGCAGACTTAATAATCTCTGCTCTGACAATTGGAACAATTGTCACTGTCACTTCTGATGCGAGAAAAGATGCAATGATTTAAGCTTGGTTCTTCAAAAGGGCTTTACCCTGGTACAAATGGGAGTAGCACATAGCTCAAGCTCCAGGCAAAGTTCCTGTATTTCCTGCAAACATTCAAAGCTTTTCTATTCTGATTCTTCCTTTTTTTTTTCCCCCTTCTATTTTTTCCAATTGCTTCCTAGTGAAACAACACCAAAAAAAAGCTGAGTTGGCCCATTCAAAAGCACAGACCTAGAGGAGACTGCCCTTCTCTAATACACACCAAAAGGCCAGATGCCTGCAGGACTGCCTTTATGTATAGCAGAAGAGGCTATTGCCTGTAGAAGGCATGACTGTAAAACAATCATGGCCTCATTGCCTGCTTTGATTATGCCAGATTCATGGGAAATGATGCGTGGAAGTGGGAGAAGTACACAGAGTGGCAACCGCTCAAGGGAGCATTCCCTTTGCAAACCAAGTGTCCCTATTCCCAGTCTTCTGGAACCACTAGAAGCAACAAACTAAGCTCTTGAGGTCTCTTCCTTCCTAGATCTACCTCCTTCCCTAACACTTTTTCTTTTCTTTGGCAGGAGCAGCCCTTTATTCCTTGAGTGGCAAAATTGAACTTTATTCTTTGTTTCCTTTTGTGATTCTCACTTAGCTCTGTTATCAGCTAAGCTTGAAGAAAAAAGCAACAAGAAGACAAAACAAGAACCCCAGAAGGTGGTCCAGTTTTCCTAAAGTAGTTCATCATAGAGAGAGGAACGGGGAGTGCACACAGGAGTGTGCAGTGGTGTGTAAGGGAAAGGAGGGACTACAAGAAGCTCCAGCTCAGATTAGTGTAGGCAACTGTCACTGTCTTTCTATGAGGTTGAAAGCATACGAGCATCTGAAGGCAGCTCTGGTGTTTCGGAATCAGAACAAAAGGATCATGATATTAATTAATAATAATGAGATAGCTACTGAAGAATTATTGCCAGTGTTTTCTTGGTTGTTAGTGTTGTAATCTGTGATGAACTGTTACTTTTTATCTTATGTTCTGTTATAACATGAACATGTGTCCTTAGCTGAAGAGAGTACATGCCCACCTCCACCTCAGGTGCCTCGTGCTCAACAGATAACAGTTGGAAGAAATTATAAGCATGGGAGTAAAATAGTTTTTTCATGTCCGGAGGGTTTCCAGCTCATTGGTGCGAATGAAACAACTTGTATAGAAGGGAAATGGCAATCACCACCTCGCTGTGTGGGTGCGTAGTGGATTATTTGTTACTATTTATTTTATTTATGAATTTCTGTGTCATCCATTTGCAGTCATCATTAGCAGGAGAATGATATTATTTATGTTAAGATTATCATGACCAGGTAACTGCAGAAAAACAATAGAACGTAAGTTGCTAAAGAAAGTGCAATTAACCAGGACAGTAAGCCTTTTTATTTACACAGACTTATCTAAGATGGCATATCAAACTTTCAGGTAGTCCCTCAAGAGCTGCGTGTTTATTTGTTTGTTTAGTATATTGCAGAACGGAGTCTCAGTTTTGAATGGGGGCCTTTAATAGTATCCTGGTGAAAAAAATCAGTATTATTTATTATTTAGTTGTAGTAGTAGCAATCTTTGGGTTTTTTTCATTTTTATTCTTTCTTGATTTCTCTCTTTTTCTTTTTGTGGTACCTTCCTGTAATAGGAGTATAAATGATATGGTATAACTCAGGCCATCTATTCTAAGACATGCTGAGGAATCTGTAATCCAATTGTTAAAATATTACTGATGCAGGTGATATCTTGTAAGCAGAAGTTCATTAAGAGCTAGAATAAAGTGTTTTCAGAAACGGAGATAGATGAGCACAGGCCAAATGAGGTGCCAGCTGGCGACTGATGTGCACAACATGCCAACCATGTCTGTATTTTTAAGCGGCAAAATTCTGATGCCCCGTGGTGTCTCTTCTTTTGCACTGGCCGTGAGTCTCCATTTCTGCTGATAAGTGGCAGACGTAGAGAAGAAGAACCAAAAAAATGCCTGAGCTGTTCATAAACCAGCTTTTACTGACATGAAATTCCCAGTCCCAGTTACTGAATAGGAACTTTGACTGTAATTAGGTCTTTTATATATTGTGGAATTCGGTACAAACATATGCTTTCGACTTGATGTGTCAACTAATAAAACCTAATTTACTAATGAACTAGAAGTGCATATAAAATATAATTGAAGTCCACCCACTCTACAGTAGTATAGGAGAAGAAAGCATTGGCACAGCCCTGACTCAGGAGGGCTTCACAGAGATTTAATCCATTGTATGTACCAGGAAGTACATTATAATACTTCATTAACTTCTGTTCTCTTTTTCATCATGTCATCACAAAGCCCCTCAGGATACTGGTACAACTTTATTAATGGTGGAAAAATTTAACAGCGAAAGTTCTAGACACTCACTTTCAGTACCCCCAAACAAGATAATGTCTCCTCTATTTCTCTGCCTATGAGACTTTCCCCGTTCTTGATGCTAAGCTGTAACTGTATCTCCTTAGTATGAACGGGAAAATGGCTTTTGTTTGGTTCAAAGGAAAAGAGAGAAACCACACGCAGGAGGAAAAGGAGAGAGAAGTTTTGGTTTGTGTATCTTAGATATTTCTTCATCTTCCTTTCAAGCCATTTAATTTATGTTTGGATGATTATATTTTTTTTCTTTTCAGTTTTAGACAGCATGTGTCATTGGACTATTAATTGTCTTGCATTATTGTTTATCTGTGTTTTCTCTATTTTATAGAAAGACCATGCTTGCCACCACAACCCATAGAATGTGCTGATGTTCCCAGGCTGGAAAATCAACACTTAAAAATTAAAAAAGAAGGGAAAACAATTTATCTGGCTGGCGCTAAATTAAAGTATGTTTCTCGTTCTGGATACATGTTAGACGGACCATTGGAGATAACTTGTTCTATGGGAAACTGGACTTCAGCTCCTACATGCTTGGGTAATATAAAAAAATACTATTCTTGAAGTGCATTTAGCAATGAAATGGAAAGAATTTGAAACAGGAGATTGACTAGTAAGAGCGAGTAACTCCATATTTTGCTGTGGAATCCTACCATCCCTCGTGGATGTCTTCAGAGCAATCCTGACTGGATGCAAGACTGACTTTTTGAATGCAGTTTAGTTTTTCAAATATTCCTTTGTATTCTTGCAATCTTTGTTCAGCTCATAGCTCTGCCAGGTGCGTCCTGGGTGCATCCTCATAATCCAAGGATCTGTTTTCTACAGAGTCCACTAGTGACTAGGAGTTGCTTTGGTGCTTCAGTGATAGAAACTACTTTGGTGTAGTAAGGGACGGAAGCCTTTATTAAAATTTTCTGGCATGGTTAGAAACAGGATCGAAATATTTCAGTGACTGCAGCCCACGTCTGTTTAGGGGAATGACTTATTTAACCTTCCGTATGCTACCTTTTACATAAAATCCACTGTCAGCGGATGGCTATGCTGATATTAGAAAAAGCTCTCTAAAGCATCTGTTCGGTGGAAACAGTACACTCTTTCTATTGTGTATCGCATTAGCACAAGCATCAACTTTCTGTATCTTTTCAGAAATGCCATGTGGAAGCATTCCAAAAGTTCCCAATGCCCAAATTGAAGGCAGAAACAAGGAAATGTATGAGCCTGGTGAAACAATTCGCTACCAGTGTGATGCAGGGTTCCTGACTGTTGGTCCCCCCGAAATTATTTGCAGAGAAGGAAACTGGACAGCACCGCCCTTCTGTGAAGGTATAGGTTCTACTTCTAAGCAGCCTGTGACCCTTCTTAGTCTTTCATGTTGTGAATTAAAATAATGCCAACTCAGGCACGCAGGTGAGTCAGGCCAACAGAGCCAAGAGGTGACTTGCTTTGAATGGGCTGCTACAACACCTACTTTTCTGGCTCTTGAGAAACAACAAGCAGGGCAGATCAGCAGAGAAATCGTTTCCCCTCTGGGCTGAAGCTAGCAGCTGAAACTTAGCTCCCTGCCGAGATCAAGCAGGCAGAGGGTTATGGAGGAATGGATGCTGGCTGCAAAGAAGGAGATAACTGGTGTGTGTATCTTATGTATCTTATTTTCACATCACTAAGAATGTCAGTTTCTGAAAGTTGCCTTCAAATAGTAAAGAAATCACTTCACTCTCTAGCCCTTTGGCACACAACGCTGTACAGCACCAACCTGCACCTTCGGCTGATCTCTGCAACTCCTTTTCCCTTTTTAGTCACTCTAGGCAAAAATAATAGTTTCTGGTGAAGCGTTGCAGAATAAAGACCATAATGTCTTCCTTTGCTACCTGTAGAAAACGATCTGCGTTACGCAAACCATTTTTGCGCATCAGGAACAACGGTGCTCCGAAATGCAGTGTTCCGTGATTGTCATATTGCTGCACTACTGTTCTTAAATGCACCTCTCTTCTCAGATGTCAGCTGTGGAGCCGCACCTGAAATTCCCAACGCTTATATTACAAGCGCTCATCAGGAGAGGTATCTGCCCGGTGCCAGAGTGCAATATGAATGTGACAGCAATTTTCAAATGATGGGTGGAAATTATGTCACTTGTACAAACAGAAAATGGTCACAAGCACCAACTTGCAGAGGTAGGAATCTGTGCTTTCATCTTGCCTGTTAGCAGAGAGGGGACTGTTTGTTTACCTAAATACTCTGAAGACTTTACCTTTTTTACTTCTGTTTTCTTTGCGCACCCCAACTTTGTACTTGCTATTACTTCCTTGCACAGCACTTTAATTTAGCTTGATGCTTCAAGAAATACTGGGAGTATTTTCATCAACGGCAAAAACGTCCTGAAGAAGCAGGGCCTAAAATGTGCTGCTCTGTCATTCTCTTGTACGATACCGGTATTTCCCCAGAGTCCGCCATTCCAGTGACCTTCAGTAGAAAGACATGTAAGGGCTCCTCTGTTCTCTTTGAACCTGTCGGGGAGCATCTGAATGGAAGAAGCAGTAGGGGAGAGAAAGAGCTGTTCTCCAGGGCTCCACTCTGACCAACGCAGATCTCAGCAGAGACTCGGATCTAAACCGTGTAAGATCTGCTAGGGCTGTGGAAGTGGGAAGAGCGTTCCTGGGACAAGGAACTGTCAGGAGCTGTGCTCTGTCCCCTGCCCAAATCTGTGGCTGCAGGGTGAGCAAGTGCTACTTGGCTTTCACACACCTCCATGGAGCTGACTGCACTTACCCCTCCCTGAGCAGTGCAGGCTGACAAGCTCCTCCAGCGCTGCCAGTCCTCCAGAGCTCTGCGGTTCAGCAGAGTGCCGCCTTGGCTGCTACCCCTGTGATCTCCAGGAATGCCAGCGCTCCCCGGGGAGGGACGTGGGCACGCAGGAAGGCTGGTGTGGCTTCTCGTGCCGTAAGGTGTAGCTACAGAAACACTGGCTTTTTCTAGAAGCTCTCATTGACCCTGCTGTCTCCCGAGAGTCCCAGGAAGAGTGTTCTGCTGCCGCTCTCACACCTCCTTGCTTTCTCCATGGTGAGCTCTTGGAGCCGTGACCCACCTGAGGCAGAAAATCTGGACAGAAATTGTAGCAAGATTGATTCCTTTAACTGTGGGTTGTATCGGGCAACACCTCAACGACTGCAAACGTGACTGCAGCAGTGTCTCTTTTCAGATGTGACGTGTGGACCTCCTCCAGAAATTGCTGGTGGTAAAGTTCAAGGTGTTAAAAAGTCAAGGTATTTGCCTGGGGAAAGTGCTCGCTATCAGTGCTGGCAAGGTTTTGAGATGACGGGGGCCTCCACCGTAGCGTGTCAGAATGGCACCTGGACAGAGCTGCCAAAGTGCAAAGCTAATTTCCCTCTCTCTTCATACAGTTGCTTGTCAGTGAGACTGTCATGAAGCTGACTCAGTGGCATTTACTTCTCCGGATTTCAGTCTCATTACTGTGCACAAACGCAATGAATCTGGCACACTTGGGAAGAAGCCATCTTCCCAGCGATGTATTGAGATGAGTTTACCAGCTGAGTGACCCAGGTGGCTTCGCTCGAGAGGGCCCCATCTGGAAAACCACCCTGAGAGCTGTTGAGGCTGAGAGCCTCAGGGTGGAAAACCACCCTGAGGCTGAGAGCAGTTGCTGGCCAGGTCTAGTTTTGAGATGCACCCCTTGGACTTCTTAGAATCTACTGTCTATGCCTGCCTGCTGAGAAGAGAGTGAGAAATTTTGCCGTCTGTGTTGGAGAACAGAGCCCACAGCTTCCCTGCTGGTTCCATCCAGATAATGCAGAGGATGCATTGCTATATTGAATGCCATGGAGTCAAAGCAACTGTTAAATCAACTGAGGGTAGAATCTGATGTGTGAGCCAATACCTAGGTACTGCGTTGGTGCCTCCTAGGATTTCATGAGCGCACTGAGTAATCTCATTGGTTTTCATTAGACATACAGAAAGTTTGAGCACGTGAACCAATGCAGCAGCATTTGGCTCAAACACCACGCAGGTGGGAGCTGAAAGGGCTGCAGAAACAGCAGATGAATTCGGACCAGGCTGCATATTGTGGCTCCTGAACACGATGTCAAGTGCAAAGAGTGTCACTGCTGGTACCAAGGGATCTGGGTCTTCTCTGAAGGTTTCCCAGTGCAAGGTCTGTTGGAAGGCCAGACTTGGCAGCAGTGTGGTGCTTGAATAGGTATAAAAATCCGTGAGGCAGCAGTGCTCCAGGATTGGCAGGCGTGAACTCCCCAGTGGCCGTAAGTGGCCCACAGAGCCCAAGGGCTATCCCATTAGTGATTGCAGTGGTGCAGGTCAGTGACAGTCGTTACCGTCTGCAGTCGGATCCGCTTTTCTCACTGCTCAGGCAGTACAGGGAGGAGGTGGGTGTCAGGCTCTTCTGCAGAAAGAGCGGTGCCAAACGCTGCACCGTCACGCAGGATGAGAGGAAGTCCTGCAGACAGCTGCAAGCACTTCAGGCATGGCCAGACGGGGTGAACTGGTAGTTGTGAGTCCCAGCACTGGAGAAACGAGAAACTCTTGCTCTTTTTCACCTGCCAGGTATTTGGTTTTCTCTCTGCTTTCCTCCGGGTCTCTCACAGTGCCAGTGTTCTGCCCGGTAGTATTTGTGGCCAGGCCTCCGTTGCAATTAAACTCTCGTGGCTTTCTCTCTGATTGGGAATTTTCTTCCAGGGAAAGGTGGGAAATGTGGCCCGCCTCCAGTTATTGAAAATGGAGACCTTCTTTCCTTCCCCATGCAAGAATATCCACAAGGTACAACTCTGGAATACAAATGCCCAAGTCTCTATGTCCTGGAAGGATCTCAGTACATCACCTGTACTGATGGGCAGTGGACAAGCCCCCCAGTTTGCCTCGGTAGGTTGAAGCATGTGCTGTGTGATTGCTCCTGTTGTCTTTTTCTCAGATCCTGAGGGCATCACTTGTGCAGCAGCACTTGTGCTGGGGCTGCGATGCCGGCAGGGCAGAACAACAACGAGACCTTCTTTTGTCCACAAGGAGTTTCTTCTTGAAGTTAGCTTATGCAGATTTTCCTGACACAAGTAACAGAGGGTCAGAGCAAATAGCTGGAAGTGTTTTGTGATGCAAAGACTTTCTGTAGGCTCTAGGGGAAAAAAAAAATGTGGTGCGTCCGTATGAAGTGATAACACTCTTCTCTTGCCTTTTTCAAGTGGCCTGTACAGCATCTGAAGAAGACATGCGCAGAAACAATATTGAGCTGAAATGGGTCCCAGAAAGAAAGCTGTATTCCAGATCGGGTGATGTTATTGAATTTCAGTGTAAAAGAGGGTATTTGGAGGACCCAGCCTCTTCCCCATTCAGAGCACAGTGTATGGAGGGGATGTTAGAATATCCACGGTGCAAGCCAGGAAGTAAGTCATCTCCACTCCTGCCACAGCTTAGCCGCTGTGTTGTTGCATGTTTAGGGCTGAAGCTGAGGGGAAAGCCTTTAGTTTTGCTGGGGAAGTGCCTGGGGAGGTAGTAGCAGGGCACCAGGATGTGGGAGCATCCTTAGGCTGCAGGTGGTGAGGAGCAGTGCCCCCAGGAAGCCATTGACCGGTGTACCTGAGCTGGAAGACGGCTGGGGAAAGGGCTCTCGGGGGCTTTCACCTGGTACTAAGAGTTTCAGAGCATCGGTTGTCCAGTGTGAGGTCTACAGGCAAGTAATGAAAATACTTCTTCCAGGGAACTGTACAGTGCGTCAGAGCGCTATGGAAAGGAACAATATTCAACTACCGTCATCAAGCCGGTCGAGCACTTCCATCTATCGCTCTGGGGATTATATTTCCTTTGAATGCAAATGGTGGTACCGACCAGTTTCACACTCTGGGAAAGTTAGAGCAGAGTGCCTGGATGGAGTGATTAATTATCCTACATGTGAATGTACGTGCTCGGTGCCGAGGACATGGCAGGGCTGTGGGAGGCAGCTTTTCTGCAATTGCCTGTCCACTGCTCCGAGGAACCACTGCGGTGTGTCAGGCTTGGTCTTCACACCTTTTCCTCTTTTTTCTCTTTACGCTGCAGGGTACTTTGGATAAATGGAAATGGCATGAAGGAGCCCAGCTGTGGAAATGAAAGATCCCTCAACCAACCCAGTGATCTGAGCTCAATTTTTCCTGGCATTTCCCGTTTCGCTGTGCTTTGTTTGCAGCTTAGCCAATGTTCTGTCTGGGAATTTGTTATTTTCTTTCTTTTTATGATGGGATGACTGTGTTTACATGGTGTCCACTTTTTGTAAATGTATTTACATTTTGTAAATGTGTTTACATTTTATCCATCGGAATGGTTGTGCTTACATTTTATCTGTTCTATATTGATCTCACTGTTATTCTCATTAACAATTGTGTCCTGAAATAGGCTGGCTTTGGTGGCATAGAGAATTAAAGCCCACAGGTAATTTGATCATCAGCAAGTAGAGTGTGTTTGGCCTTGTCTGCTCCTAGCTTCTTCTCCCTGCGCTTGCCTGGAAACTAGCCCGGGGTCATGGCAGAGGTGAGTGTCCTGACCGCCTGATCAGGATGAGCAAGTGAGTGGAGTCTCCTTTAAACGGCTCCAGGAAGTCTCTAGATCACAGACCCAGTTCTTATGGGGGACTTGAGCCTCCCTGACATTTGCTGGCAGGGCAAGACGTTGGGATGCAAGTTAATTGGAATTTCTGGATGGAGGCGGGGATGACTTCTTGGTCCAGGTCCTGGAATGGGACCTGCCATCCTTCTATTTTTCTAGGCAAGTTTGTTTTTGTAGGTTTCTTGATAGGGCCAGGACCTTCTTGGGTTTTTTGGTAGTTGGTCCAAAGATAACATATTGCAGCTGATGTATGGGAACAGCTAACACATTTGTTTATCATTGATGTCTTGCTGGGCAGGGGAAGGTTGAGGGAGTGTTTTTACTGCCTCTTGCCTATTGGGCTTTGTATATGGTATGCAGTTTCTTTTCTTGCTGTTCACTTTTCTAAGATTTTTTGAAAGCCAGTGTGGGCAGCCCACCTGGCACCGTGCAGCAAGGGGTGATGTTGCATTGGCCTTTGGTGCCTTCATCTCAGAGGGGTTTTTCTTTCATCTAATTCCACTAAGGTCATGAAAATCACCTAAACCGGCATGCTGTATTTGTATATAGTTAAAGGAGCCTATGTCAATATTCACGTGGGGTATTAATATGGGTTGATTTCTCTCTAAGGAAATGAAGCAAGAAATCCTCCTTCTGTTTTCCTTTACTCCATCCTTTTCCTGGATGATAAGGGAGATTTCAGAACAGCTAAATCTTTGCTTTGGCAGCCCCATAACCGAGTAACTGGACATAATTTCTTAGAATAAGATGTGAAAGAGAGCAAAGGCGAGCTGACTTCCTGAGCACAGACCAGGTCTTTTGTTGCGGGGACCTGGAGAAGAGGGAGCCCTTCAGCTCAAGACCAGAGAAATCAACGCTGTAGGTCCTCTAGAAGAGTGGGCTCCAAAGTGGGGTGCATGCACCCCAAGGGTTTTGGAAGATGATCCATTGGGGTGTGGGAAGAAAATATTGGAACTTCTACTGATGTTTATTTTTTGTCAAAAAAAGAAATTAAGTTTTACTGATATTTATTATTCAGATTTGACAGCGGTGATTTCACTTGGTCCATATGTCAGAGGGTTCCATGTCACATATGGTACCAACGTGTCCTGGGGGGGAGAGTGGGTGCTCCACACTGCAGAGGTGTCCACAGTGGCACCCTCACTCATTTGTTTGCTTTCAGCATATCGCAATGCATTGCAGTTTATGTGTGCCCAGTTAAGTGCATTTGTGGATTATATTTTGTTTGAACCAAACCAACCCTCACAAAATGGACAAGCGGCTTAAAAAGATGCCTTGCAAAGAAACTGCAGACAGAAGATAACGCACAAGCAAACAACAAGAAAAAGGCAGAGCTGACACTTCTACTCCTAGTAGGAGCTCTTCGTCAGCCACATTAGGAGTTAAAAACAATGTCTCTCTAATCACATCTGACAGGAAGTCGATCAAAAAAATGTGAAATTGTGAAGAAGACTATTTGAAATATGGATTTAAATCCGCTATTGTTAACAATGAACCTTGCCCTTAGCATATTGCGCCTTGGATATTAGCTAATGCTAGCAAGACATTTAAAAAATAAGCACCCAGAGCGTGAAGACAAACCTCTACAATTTTTTCAGTGATGCTTTCAGTCATGCTATACTGTTGCGTTAAGAGTTACTGTCGCCTTACATATAGGAGTCTGAGGAGTGGCTGGGGGGGGAACCCTCCCGTTGCGTCACGAGGTTCAGACAGGACCCCCTTGCTTTCTAAACTCCTTCTCAGAGAGGAGTCTAGGTGGGGCTAGGACCAGTCTTAGTCTCAGACTTGGTCAACGGTTCATTTTCTAAGGACTGTGTGTATAGCCACTTATCAGAACCAGAGCCCTCTCAGGGCCTTTGCTAAGGCGACAGCATTAATTCACAACGTTCTAAGTCCGGTTGTGTCCAGCGTACTGAACTTCACGATTACGGATTCACTAATAACGCGCTTACACCCCCAGTCTAGTCATGTTGCATGAACTATCATGGCCACACTTAAAGAGTCTGGTCGTGTTCAATGAGAACTACCACGGCTAGATCAATGCAGAGTGCAGTTTGTTAGAGCAACAGACACACAGATTCTTTGGATTACCGGCGATAAATTCACTGTCTGCAAAGCACGTGCAAATACCACGAATATGAGTAACACTGCCGGCTACAAACGTGTTAAAAGATAATAAAGCGACTCTATAGAGATTTCTAAGTTTCCTGGGGAGGCACTTGGTATAACCAAGTGTTTGACTCTTACCCAAAGGCGTCCCGATGGGGGGGAAGAGAGGCTCAGCCCGTCGAATGATCCCAAATGTCAGCGTGGTACACGATGGTGTCTTCCCTAACATTCTCTTTCTCTTAAACCGTTTTATACTCTCTTTCACCTTTCGGGTGGAGCTTGAGTGACTCTAGTCATACATACCTTTGTTTAGGATTGGTGTAAAGTTTTCTCACTTTGCTTTTAAAGGTATAAGCTAGAAAAATTCAGAGCGCAAGCTCAGTGAGGGGTGGTCGCACCTTGGAGGCGGGTAGCTTTTGGGATGGAGGTGTGTTTTGGTATTATAATGATGTTCTAACGAGCAAAGTTCACCAAAAGGACAGCATTTTGCCCAAAACGTGACAGGCTGTTGGCCCAGGGTAGTAAATGTGCAGCTTATCAGTTCCATGACACCTTTAAGTTCCCATATAACCGCAGAGCCTGGCCGCGGCACCTCCACACCGCTCCACCCTCCGGGCAGCGCCTCTTAGAGTCAGCACACCACGTTCCCCTGGCGTTACCGACATCTGAGGTTGCAGGCCTAGGGAACTTCCACGGAATGGATTCCTTGCATGTCAGCCGCGTTCCACCTGGGAAGCTTCTTCAATGCTGTGCCTTACCTAAAAGGGTAATTTCTAAGTCACCTCAGCAGTTATCCCACATATACTCAATCCAGTACTTTACAAAATTTCACTACACTCAATGAGAAATGTTTAGAAGCCTCTTTTGAGGTTTCTCACTTGATAGCAAAGGCAAAAAGCCACGTACCATTGGGGAAACACTTCCTCTTCCTGCTGCACTAAAAAAATGCTTGAAATAATACACAGCAGACGATGTGGTGACAAAGTAAAATACATTCTTTTGTCAGCAAATACTGTTGGAAGATGCATAGAAAACACAGCTGAAGATTTGAAGCAACAGGAACTAGAACAAATTGTGCAGAGTGTGTATGTGTGTGTGTGTTTAAAGTCCACTTCAACTGAATTTAGCAGTGTCACGTTGCTTTGTGTTCCTTTTCCACCTATGACAAATAGCTGAAGTGGAAAGCCAAGTAAGTGAAGGCAAACATGATGACCAACATCGCCTTCCCTTGACAATTGTCATGGTATTCTGTAACCTGCAGTATGTGAAGACAGTGGATCATAATGTTAGTGTAGTCTGTCACATGGCAGACCACATAGCCCGGCTTTGATCTGTGAGGGCCCTTGAGTCTTCTTGGAGCCTGAACCCATTAGCCACTAGGCCTTCTAGTGCAGGACTATTTCTGTGTCTAGGAATTCATTGCATTTGCTCTCCTTGCCATCTTGGCAGAGGAGCAGATGTTCCCTTTAGCTCTCTGGACTGTGGACAGCATATTTAAATGTTCATTTTGAGAATAAAAGAAAATGTGGGGTTTTTTTCCCCAAACTTAGGTGAAGCCTCTTGTTGCTAAACCTCATTCATATGATGGGAAAAATATTGCCAGGACTTTTGATGCAAGGCGATAGGCTACTGTAGTGCATTTATTTTCTGCTTTCTCTTTAGCAGCCTTACAAATGCATCATCTGCCATCTACCATTGCCGGCAGAAACATCCTCCCCTGCCTATACCCAGAGACCGGAGCTGGAGGCCTGCTGGAAATACAAGTGTAGAAAACTGCATGCAATGTCAATAACAGAATGAGAAGCAATCTTGACGATATATGACATGAACAAT